>NC_044912.1:5227659-5530866 GCF_001633185.2 Quercus lobata | reverse complement strand
GGTAGCTGTTGGAAGTGCTGAAACAGAATTGAAACAGTTGAAAACAAAAATAAGCCACTGTGAGAAGGAGCTGAAAGAGAAAAGACGTCAGTTAATGTCAAAACGTGAAGAAGCTGTTTCTGTAGAGAAAGAGCTTAAGGCTAGAACAAGTGATGTGGAAAATGTTAAGAAGGCATTAGAGTCTCTTCCATATAAAGAGGGACAGATGGAGGCATTACAAAAGGTTGCTATGGTTATATCCACCACTTATATAGTATATAAATCTCAATTTAGTCAATAATTCTGTAAATTAAAATATTTCTTCAGGATCGTGCATCTGAGTTGGAGCTGGTGCAGAAGTTGAAGGATGAAATACGCAATCTGTCAGCACAATTAGCAAATGTTGAGTTCACATATCGTGACCCTATGAGGAATTTTGATAGGTCAAAGGTAAAAGGTGTGGTGGCAAAGCTTATCAAAGTAAGGGATAGCTCCACGATGACTGCCTTAGAGGTTAGAATGCATGATACATCATTGTTCATTTCATATCTGAAATTTGGTAAGTTGACTCTTACAAATTTAGTGAACTTTCAGGTTACTGCTGGTGGAAAGTTGTTTAATGTTGTTGTAGACACAGAAAATACTGGGAAACAACTGCTTCAGAATGGTGATCTTCGAAGAAGAGTGACAATTATACCTTTGAACAAAATACAATCCCACGTTGTTCCCCCAAGGGTTCAACATTCTGCTGTTAGATTGGTTAGTCAGTGCATTAATTTTTCTCCACAGTCTAACATCTTTGTCAGATAAATTGTTCTGGGAATAATACCATTCTTTCAATTTTAGGTAGGCAATGATAATGCAGAACTGGCTCTTTCCTTGGTTGGTTATGAAGAGGAGTTGAAGGTGTGTTTCCAATGAGCCCATTTGATTTGATGTTTTAAGCCTCAAAACTGCGAGCTGCTTATTTTGAATTGTTGATGCATTTTTCTGTGGTATTATTGTTAAATATTCAAGTAATTAGTGGTAAGGTTTGTGATGCATTTTTCTGCACCTAAACAAATTTGGGTGCTGAAGTTTGTTGCATGTATTTTTCATTTTGGTTGTTTGCTAGTTACAAACAGCAGATGCATAGACTTGTGATCAACTTCTGTACCTTTTCTTTATCCTTTCATGGATGAGTTGAATATACATTTCATCAAATTCTAAAAGTTTGTGTACTGTAAATTGCAGACTGCTATGGAATATGTATTTGGTTCAACCTTTGTTTGCAAGACCGTTGATGCTGCAAAGGAGGTACGCTCCTTTTTGGCTCTTTTTTCATCTAGGGCATCAATTCAAGAGCTTGATTCAACTCATGGTGGTTGTCCTTGCTTTGGTGATGGCATGTTCACATCTTTTATTTGGTGTTCTAGTAGTCTTGACAAAAATACTTGACTTTCACATTGTTATACAATTTTAAGAAATTCTTTTATTTGTTTCCAAATCAATCTTAAACATGGTAGGACACAAGTGTTGTGTCCTAAAGTGTCTGAAATGCCAAATTATCTGATGTTTCCCCTTCTAATCATTGTCACTTTTAACGTTATTGTTCTTGGTACTTTTTGAGAAGTGTAAATGAGGTAATCATTATAGGTTTTGTATCCAGCTCTGTTGGACATGCTTTTCTGATGATGCCTTTTCATTTATTTATTCATTTTTAAAATTGAGATTTCTCAATCATTAGTTGCACATTGCATTTTCTTATGGCTTTGCCCAATTTGACTTGCACTTTGTTGAATGTTTCATAGGTTGCTTTTAATAGGGAAATTCGCACCCGAAGTGTCACTCTTGAAGGGGATATATTTCAGCCAAGTGGTCTTTTGACTGGTGGAAGCCGCAAGTAAGTCACTATTTTTCCTTGTGCTCTAGTTGATAGTTGTCTCAGGCATTCTTAAATGTATTGCAAACATTCTCTCTCTAATAAGACTCGTAGGTTTCCTGACTAATTATATAGAACCAATATTGTTCTTTTGCATGGTTTTTGTGCTTTGCCTACGAACTCAAAGGTATTATTTATTTTATGCTTGTTAGAATATGCTTTCAAGTATTTGTGTCTTCTTCTTTATAGATATTCTAGATGACCTTTTAAAATAACCATTTGTTGCTTTAGGGGTGGTGGTGATTTGTTAAGGCAACTTCATCATTTGGCAGAGGCTGAATCAAAACTTTATTCACATCAGAAAATGTTGTCTGAAATTGAAGCACAGGTAGACCTTGAACAGCCTTTCGTCTTTGCCAGAATAAAAGTTTCTTGTGATTATCAGGGAAATTTCTTTTGCGTACACTTTTAACGATGTATGTTACATTTTGGTCTTTGCATTGATAGTTACTTGGAGGAATCCAAGTTCTCCAAGTTCTTTTTGACATGATTAAAGACTTATAATTATGTGGGCCATATGAGTGCATTCATATCCTTGATGTTTGATATGTTTATCCATGACAAATGCATTTTGCTTGTTCTAAGTAGAGTTGGAAACAGTTTGCAGTAAACATTTTCATTAGAGAATTGCTCTACCAGTCACTTGTCAAAATAATCCTTGTTAGCATGCAAAGGAAGTTTAGCGAGACAAAAAAAATGCCCTTGGTGCTGAACCTGCTCTGAAGTTATTAGTTTCTTTGCTGTATTGTCAACTACATTCATAAAGATAAACACAATGGCTAATGATAAAGATAATGGTAGAAATGTTTTTTAATGTGATACATTTATGAACCCATGCTTTATTTATGCTTGGTGTCTGGATTTGGAAGCATTGTGTGCCCAGCATTGTGCATTTTTTATTGGGATGCAGAATGCAAAATATATGCCTATCTTCACAGTTTGCTTTCTAGTGTTGGAGTGCAACACTTATGTCGATCCAACAATTCGTTGGGGTTGAACACATAAATTCTTAGTTGTCATAGTCTGATGTAGAGCCACATCTTGTGAAAGGCATGGCAATCTCACTGCCTACAACCATTTCCTTTTGATCATCCCCTTTTGCCTTTAGTGTGTTCAATTTTTTTTTTCTTTTTTTTTTTTTGGGATGGTGTGGAACCTAACCAAGGAAGGGCCCTTTGGACCCACCCCTGGGGAGTAAACTGTAAACTATGGATACACGACCCCACCCACTAGTACCGCTGATTAGGTAATTTGGGGAAACTCCTAGTGGGGATCGAATCCAGGAGGTTTGGGTCTCTAGCTTGTCCCAAGCCTCCAACCACTAGGCTGCACCCTGATGGGTTCAAATCACTTTGTTATACTGTTGCAGTTAATAGATTTAGCAAACCATATTATTTCTCAGTGCAAAATTTAGTTTCTACATTGCAACATTGGCCCGTTTGGTACATGTACTTAAACAATAATTTTCAGTTTTTAAATAATATTACACGTATTTTCACACTATTTTACCCACATGTATTTTCAAAAAATACAAACAATGTTATTAGAACAACATTACCAAATAGGCCCGTATTCTTATTTTATGTTATTTTTATTTTGAAGAGTACATGGATTTTATATAATTAGGTTGAACTGATACTTTATAACCTATTTTCATGTTTTTGTATCTTGTTACCTCTAGTCCTCTATTATCTTTGATCAGTCATTTTATTTTTTGGTGTATTGAACCTGTTGTGTTTTCGTAGCTATTACTATCATTGTTTTCATTTCTTACACATGGACTCTTGAAGTGCATGTTTATCTTTTGAAGGCTTATAGCTGTATGCAAAATTTGAAGTTCTTTGTTTTTTGCCGGCTTCTTGTCCTCACATTGCAGATTGCACAACTCATGCCTCTTCAGAAAAAGTTCACCGGCCTTAAAACACAGTTGGAGCTTAAATCATATGACCTTTCTTTATTTCAGGGCAGGGCTGAGCAAAATGAGCATCATAAGGTTCTGCTTATTTCTGTCTCTCATATGTGGCCTATATACTTATGAATAATATTTTGTTTTGATATTTGTTTTTGGGCACAATCTAGCTTGGTGAATTAGTGAAGAAAATCGAGTTGGAGCTTGAAGAAGCAAAATCTGCGGCTAAGGAAAAGCAACTTGTATATGAAAACTGTGTAAATACAGTTTCATTGCTTGAGAAATCTATCAAAGAACATGGTGATAATCGGGAGGGCAGGCTCAAGGATTTGGAGAAAAAGATTAAGGCAGTAAAAGCTCAAATGCAGTCATCTTCAAAAGCTGTAAAGGTATGTTGCTGAATTTTCTTATAATATTGCATATGATCTTTAGGCATGCCTGCCTTCTATCTTCATCATCCTACTGTTTTCCAATGTGTGACAGTCGAAGTATAATTACTTTTCACAACCTACTCTTACTGATTGTGATGGTCAAATATTGTTTTGCATTGGCTAGTTCAAGTTCTATTGCAATGAAATTTTCTTTTGTCCCACTCTTCCCCCTCCAGAAACAAAAGAACCCAGTGGGCATGTAAAAACCTCAAGGAGGTACCTATAACACTCCTGGAGGTTTCATGGTCATATATATTATGGTGGAACTTATAAATTATCTTCCATTTACTTCATTAACTAAAAATTGTTATAGGTTATTTAGTCAATAATCATTATGTTATTATTAGAAGAAATATCATTAAGGATGGGGAAGTCAGATGTTAGTCAAAACACAGAATAACTGGTGATGCTGACATACATGTAGAGGTCTTGGCCTCACAGTTATTTCATAAATCTTTGGGTAGCTAAATAGTATTATCATTTACTAAGTGTGAATGCCATTTGCTTCAGGTATCTAATAAGTGCTTGGTTCTTGCTCTTTAACTTCTTGTCACATGTTTTTGTTGGCTAGTAGGGGCATGAAAATGAAAAGGAGAGACTTGTTATGGAAATGGAAGCTGTTGTACAGGAACGTGCCTCCTTGGAGGCTCAACTAGTTTCTTTGAGAACACAAATTGACAGTCTCACTGCTGAATTAGAGGAACAAAAAGCCAAGGTAAACACAGATACTTTGACAAATTATGTGGTGTTGAAATTAGCGTCTCATGCTTCTTTGTTGCAGGTTGCTGCCACTAGGAATAATCATGATCAAGCTCAATCCAAACTCAATTTGATTCGACAGAAGATGAAGGAATGTGATTCCCAAATTAGTTGTATTCTTAAAGACCAGCAGAAACTTCAACATAAACTTAGTGAGACTAATCTTGAGAGGAAGAAGATGGAAAATGAGGTAATTTGCTTTTTTATCTGCACAGGTATTCCCCTATAACTTGATATACTGAATCAATCGGCTTTTGGTTTTCTGAATTAGGTCAAACGAATGGAGATGGAACAGAAAGATTGCTCTACAAAGGTAGACAAGCTTATTGAGAAGCATGCTTGGATTGCACCTGAGAAACAGCTATTTGGAAGAAGTGGGACTGATTATGATTTTGCATCTCGTGATCCTATTAAGGCAAGGGAAGAACTTGAGAGACTGCAGGTGGAACAATCTGGGTGTGTGACTTAGAAAATTCATTGTTATGAGTTTGGTTAAAATTCCTTGATTATTATTATCTTTTTGATTAAAATTCATATATTTGTTCTTGTTTCATCTATGAAGCCTTGAGAAAAGGGTGAACAAGAAAGTTATGGCAATGTTTGAGAAAGCAGAAGATGAGTACAATGACTTGATGTCCAAGAAAAACATCATTGAGGTTTGTACCCCCTGATCTGTCTGAAGTTATACTTTGATTTCTCTTCACTTAATATAGGTTTGTTTTTCCTAGAATGACAAGTCCAAAATCAAGAAGGTCATTGAAGAGCTAGATGAGAAGAAGAAGGAAACACTAAAAGTTACTTGGGTAAAAGTTAACACGTAAGTTGCGTTTTATTTGAGATCTGCTTTCTAAGTTGTAGTGGAGATTGGAACTAGTAATCTATCTCCTCCATGTATTTTGATGTTTCATCTAGTTGTTATTTCTCAAAGCTTTGATCAGACTTACTTTCAGAAATTTGTCCATTTTCTTCAGTGACTTTGGATCCATCTTTTCTACCCTATTGCCTGGAACCATGGCAAAACTAGAGCCTCCTGAAGGATGCAGCTTCCTTGATGGTCTTGAGGTTCGTGTTGCATTTGGATCTGTTTGGAAACAATCCCTGTCAGAACTCAGTGGAGGCCAACGATCTCTACTTGCACTTTCTCTAATCTTGGCACTGCTACTCTTTAAACCAGCTCCGCTTTACATATTGGATGAGGTACTTAATTCTTCCAAATGATTTGATATACCCTCGATAATCCTACTACTATTGGATTAGTCAATTGGGACACCTCTATCATAATTCTTTCAGCTAAACTAATCTTTAATCCAACTTACAGAAAAAAAAAAATCTGTGTGATTTGCAAATTAGTAGATATGGCTTTTCATCATCTTGTTCCCATACATACACATGAGACCTTCCATACTGAGTTTTCTTGTATAAAAAGTGGTTCTCGAATCTACAAATGATTTGATTCTTAAGGTGTTATACAGGTTGATGCAGCTCTTGATCTAAGCCACACGCAGAACATAGGGAGAATGATAAAAACTCACTTTCCACACTCCCAGGTTTGATGACTTGTTTGTGGTGTTTGTGGTGTATGTGATGTTTTATTTTTGTTTTCTTCTCTTCCACTTCATCTTCGTAAAATATAAAGCATAAAAGTTATATAATATAAAGCATAGCAAATTTATAAAGCTTAGTGTTTTATTTTTATCTGTTTAAAGCAGAAGTTTTGAAACACAGTGAAACATATATTCTTTTTGGCCCTCTTGAACACTGTTATTCAACACTTTTTGGCCCCATATATATGTTGTTTACTTGGCTGTTGGTAATTTAGAGGTGAGTTGCCATAACTTCATATAGTGTGTATACCTTTTTTAAATGCATGTATACTGCTTGGACACTTCCCAATTCTGTCTTAAAAGATGGTCAATATTCTTGCTTGGATCAATATTTACTCAATTTTCACAGTATAAATGCTTGACTCAAGAAAGCAGAAAAAAGGAATCACAATGTTTTTAAGATCTTAAAAAAACCAATAAGCTATAGCTCAACTACTACTTCCTCTTATGTGTAACTTAAAAAAAAAAAAAAATCTTGAAAGTAAAACTTATTGCTATGTATGCTTCTGCAAAACATGATATGGTATATGTGATACAAGTGAAATGAAGGATAAATGCAGTATGAATTGCATTTTAATTGTATCGTAATGAAGGATAAATGTAGTATTATGAAACTTTGATTTAAATTTTAATTACATCATATGATACAAGGCACATTGAGCTAGAATATGCAAAATGCATTCCATTTGTATGTCGTATGCAAATTATAGTAACAATAATTTCCGAAAATTTTGCTTGACAAAACTATTGAATCCTTGATTCAATGGTACTAAACAATATAGCAAAGCATCCCTAGCAGGGGGGTGGGGGATGCTAGTTTACAAGTCTTCTTTACAAGTTCTATGCATACATTAACATGGCAACTGCCATGTCATGTCATGTGTTGCATCCTACTCTTACAGAAAAAATGAGAAGATTCTTTTCGCCAAATAGCAATGCATTAATGCTTAAATATCTTTGAGGAAACATATGCTGAAGAATGAGGTGTCAAATACATCAAATTTGATAATGGAACTTGTTAGATAAAATCAGCTTTCTGTTACCTTTAGCCTGGTTTGGGTAATCTTCTCATTTGTTTTTTGCTTCTGCAGTTTATTGTGGTCTCATTGAAAGAAGGCATGTTCAATAATGCTAATGTTCTTTTCCGAACAAAATTTGTGGACGGTGTTTCTACTGTTCAAAGGACAGTTGCAGCTAAATAGAGAAAGTGATTGCTGTTGTCTTAGCATTTAATTCTAGTAAGTTTTTTTTTTCTCCCTTTTTTTGAGAAAAATATTATTCTTGCTTGTTTTTATTTTTTTCCTGATAGCTCATGCATTCCATAGGATTTGAATCCATAACCTAATTCAGCACCCTATTTTTATGGGTTGGAAGTGCCCTTAGACCCAAAGGTCATTGGCTTATCATGCATTTATTTTTGTTTACTCTTCAGTATTTTTCTAGCAGCTATCTCCTAGAAGTATTTAGTTTATGAAAATTCAACCTGAAGTCTCTGGTTAAATATTTTCCCAAATTAAGTGTTCATATACCATGTGAGTCATGTAACCATGTCAATGACGTTAGTTGATAGCACTGTAGAAATCAGCCAATGGCAGAGTTATACATCGTTCCTACTTCCTAACCATTCAATTCATGATTTCTCTGGAGATTTTGAAGTAATTATAATATTTAAGATCCAACCATACCTCATATTCTTATAATTTATAAATTATAATTTGAATATGTAAAATTCAAAGATGTTGTGTTTTTTAAGTCAGTGGAGTATAATTACTTTTACTTATCTCAAAAAAAGTAGAAGAATGAGAAAAGGATTCAATCATGTTGCTGGTAGTGCTTATAATGCTTGTCTTGTGGATGTCTCACCTGTTTTTATACTGCCTTAAAAAAAAGTAAGAAAGAGATAAAGACTACCCCCTTAAACTATAAAGGAAAAGGTATCCCACTTGAAACAACCTTGTCAAAAGATAAGGTATCCCACTTAAAACAACCTTGTCAAAAGATAAGGTATCCCACTTTTGCATTAGAGGTTTAGATTCCAAGCTTGACTAATATTAGATGTTTAATATTAACTCTTTAAAATACTATTCTAATTGTCGATCTTTCGTATAGTTGTTCATATGGGTATATGACATTCAAGCTGATGAGAGCTATGCATTTTGCAGCTACCTCTTTAATCCAGCCCGATGAAGTTTGTTACTGCGAAAAGGAACTCTTGATATATAGTTTGTATATTTGCTGTTGTATTCGTAACACTGTATATTTCCTGAATCCATTGTTGACCAACCTCTTGTTGGATGTACATCAAGTTGTGCCTCTCTAAGACCTGCAGTCTCTAAAGCCTCTTAAGCAATTTTTTAAAATCCTTTTAGGTTTTGAAGTTGTCCTTTTGAGATACATCACTAAAGAATAGTGCTACGTTTTAGTCCTTGATTTTGGCTAATTAGATTTTATTTTTTAAAAAGATTGAGCAAGAAAGACATCGAATAAGCAGAAAATGAAAGCCTAGTAGCCCTATTGAGACTTGAGAGTGACAATTAGCCAGATGCAAATTGTATTTCGGCATTGGAGCTTAGTAATCGAATTCCAAAGGAATTCCAGAACAGGAAAACGTGATATCTAGTAATTAAATAACCAAGTTAGGTCAAGAACAATATTGTTGGAATTTGGATATACTTTGTTATATTCCTTTATTAAAAAAAAAAAAAAAATCTTTTGCTTCTTTTTGGCAGAAGATATGGTTGTATATTTCGGTGGAAGTTCAGTGCAATCAATGACATTCCAGAAAAAGAAAAGGAAATGATGCCATTGAAAATGGTTTGATTCAGCAGTAAAAAGTTTACCCGTGATAGATTGTGATGCAGACTTGCAGAGGATTGGACATCCATATCTAATTTTAATCATGACTCAAGCTAATTGGTTTGTGTTTATGAGCATAAAGTTTTGAGTAATTCTATAGTCTAGACAAGTCAAAAAGCTACAACAATTTCACAATATTTTTATATTAACATGTCAGAAAAATGTAGTTTTGAAATGTTATAAAATTGTTGAGACTTTTTATTATATCCCTTGCATTATTTTTCCAAGTCTTAAACTGACTGGGCAAAATTAAAGTAACTTTCGATGAGATAAGAAAGTAGGAGGCAAATTCCTTTTGTTTTTTACTAAGTGATCTTTGGAGTATATACTTATATAGCCTATTTATAATACCATGCCCTAGAGATGCGTTCATGTGCCAAAACGATGGCCTCTAAGAAGTTCATCACTTGGGGGCTTCTCTTCATTTTGATGTTTCTGTTGGCCTCAGAAGCGGCATCCAGGAAAGTACTTGAGACTTCCGAGCTTGGGAATTCAAGTAACTCTGTTCTTATTCTTGGTTTTTATTTTCAATTTGCTTCTTTGTATTATTCTCATTTGATTAAGATGAATTGAGTGAAAAAGAAAATGAAATAAGTTAAGCTTATTTGCTTTAAAGCTATTTTTGTTGGGTTAGAGTGGAATTGTGGAAACGCACACTCTCTCTCATAACACTGGGTTAACAAAATAAAACAACTTTGAAAATTTCAATAGAAATATTATCATGAGTCAATGATATTTCATACTCTTATCAAAAGCAATTACTATATTTTATGCTTGGATATATTTTTAATACTTAATGTATCTTTTATATAATATTTTTTAAAGAACCTTTCATATACTTCTTTACATTGAAAGGCAGTGATGTTAGAGATACTACAAATTTCTTAATAATCTAGTATGTTAACTTTTATATATACCAAAAAAAAAAAAAAAAAAACAGTCATTGCATGTGGTTCATGTCCAAACAAAGAACAATTTGAAATTAATCAAGGACATTCATAACAAATTTCATTATATTTGAGCTAGAATGAGTGGTAAGCAATCCCACAAATTATCCAACAACCCAAATCAACACCAACCACGATAAAAACTTCAAAAATGTACCTACATCCAACAAACCAACTAATAAGTGTGTTGATGTAGTTTAGAGAGAGATTATTGTTAAATTGACATATCAGAATGTAAGCTTTTTTATTCTTAAAAAAAAAAAAAAAGTCCGTAAGCCTTTTCATTTAAAGGTTGTAATTTGAAAATGTTTTAATTTTGTGACATTATTGTCCTGTTCTTTTAGAGCCGAAAGGTGTCATGGCGCCTCCAACAACACCAACACTCAGGATCAATTTTGGAGTAGGAAGTTATGGTAATAAGCAATCCAGAAAGTCATCAATTCTAGGTATTGGAACTCGAGCATTTTTTTTCTTTGTAATTGTTGACATATTAATTTGTAAGCTTTTAATGGTAAAATTGATGGGATTTCTAATATGTCACGATTTTAAAAGAGTCTTAATTTTTGTGGTAATATTGTTTTAAATTTTCAGAGGGGAACAAAAGTAAAGGCCCGATACCTCCGACAGCACCAAATCCTGGTGTCCATTTACCCAAAACGCCTTCGGGTAGTCGAATTTAAGTTGAGATATGTAGCACATAAATAAAAGAAGTGAATGAATTCTCTTCCTCCATTACTTGGTGATTTAATAAGCTACAAACCTTTGATGTTACAAGTTATCCAATATAAAAGAAAACCAGCTATCCAATCTGAAAATTCATGCCATGTGACTTGTGATTATGGTTGTTGTGATGCACGTTTAGTGCACATTATTGTACCTTTGGAATTCTATTAAACTTTTTCAATATAAATATGGCCTCTCGAATTTTGTTGTTGATAATTTGATAGTTACAATAGTGCGGAAGGATTTGAACTTTGAATATCGTCATGGAAAGTATTTGCAGATGCAGCTATCATCGCTAAACCCGGACTTCCATATCACCAAAAAATCGTTGAAAATGCCAAAAGTTATTATCAATTTTACTGCAAAAAATTTATAAAATGATGTGGTTACAAATATACCAAGAATATTATAGCTTAATTGACACCTCTGATGAAAAACTTTTGAAATCATGTGTAAACTTCTAAAATCACATAACAAGTTAAAAACAACCTTCAAGATCCTCAAAGCAATTCAAGAACTCTGGAACGTACAAACCCCAAAAATGGCCCAAATATCATGGTGCTTATTATCTTTTTGTATTGGATCCTGTTATCTCTACCGTAATTCCTCAATTCGTATAATTTTGTACGTCTCATGAGGCAATGTGGCCATTTTGAAGAAATTTGATTTAATTATGCCTTTGATTGTGGTCTAGTTGGCCATTTTTTAACTAGTACAATCTATTGCAGTGATTCTCATTCTCACTAAGAGTTCTTGATTTTGAAAAGAGAAAATAATTAAAAGGCTCCACAATAAAATTAGTGTGCTTCTAATGTGATATGTACATGTGACTTATTTTTTACAGAGTTCAAGATTTCAGGTTGGTTTGGTTCCATTCTTCAAACTCTTCTCAGTTATTTAGTTAGAGAGGGGCTAATTTGCTTTCTAGTTGCATCCTCATTTTTTAGATGTCGTTGGAAAGCTTTCAAAAAACTTATATAGCAAAATACAGTACCAAGTTAAATCTTCTCAGTTACTAAGTTAAGATATATAGCAAAAAACAATACTTTTCTTTTTTGGTAATAAGACTGCAACATTGTAATTTTAGACTCATCGGTCTCAGATTTATGCAAATGAGATGTCGTTCGAAGATTTATGGTACCGATTTTTTGTTTATGCTTTTTTTTTTTGGCACCCAGTGTTCTAGGATTCCGACAAGTCACGGGTTTAAGAACATTTTAATGCAAATGTGCTTCAAAATTTTCTCATTTTCTTGGGTTGGGATCATGTCTCAGAGTTTTCATAATCATGACCCCTCCGATCGAAGCTCATTGTGTGGTCTCTCAAATGAAACATAATTCGAGTGAATCAGACATTGTTGGACACATTTTGACTGATGTCAAACGTAACTCAAAAGTTTTACATACTTCGGCCAAAAGAGGACTTGTATATTGTGTAACTTTCGTATATTCACGATACCCTACTTGATTCAAATTCCTCAACCAAATCCCTGAAGACTCTCACTTGAGAATTTCTTTAGCTAACACAAGAGTAGCATGATTACAAGCATAGATTATCAGATTGAAAATAACATTCCTAGAATGTGAAGCTGCCCATTTAATATCTTCCACCAGAACACCAAATTCTGATAAACCTGGCTCAGGTTGCTGCTGTGCAGAGCAAAGCCTAATGAAAGTTAACTGCACTTCAGTTGTAACCTGTAATTTTTACTAATACTATCCAAGGACAGCTTTCAAGTTTCATCTCTACAAACGGTTTAAACGTAAGAGTGACAATTAGCCAAATACAATTCCAGACTACGGCATTGGTTCAGCTTTGTAATCGAAATTCCAATGAATTCCAGAACAGGAAAACTTGAAATCTAGTAATTTAATAACCAAGGGTCAAGTCAATAGCAATGTCGTTGGAATTTGGAAATATTTTATTGATTTTCTCTTTAAAGAAAAAAAAAAAAAAACCTTTTCGTTTCTTTGTGGAGGAAGAGACTTATTAGTTCCTTACGGTGGAAGTTTAACACAATCAATGATACTCCAGCAAAAGAAAAGAAAACGACACCATTGAAAATATTTAAAAGGTCATCTTAACCGATATTCTTAAGGCCATAGTTAATAAATAATTTTGGAAAAATATTAATACAACTTTTATAGAAAATATAAAAAACTAAATTATTTATTTTTTTCTTTTTCAATAAAAAGTTTCTAAAAATATACTTTAAATCAATGTCTTTAGGAAATTCGTTAACATTTCTCATATTTAAATTCAAGAGTAAACATTTTACCAGTGACAGACAATGATGCAGGGTATTGGACACCATCAACTATTTTTAGTCATGACTTAAACTAATTGGTTTATGTGTTCTTGAGCATAAATTTTTCCATGTCTTAAAGCCTTGGAAAGATTTACCTCCTTCCCCTCTGGCGGGGCAAAATAAACAACCGTGTGAAACGAGAAGGTATCCCACTTTTGCATTAGAGGTTTAGATTCCAAGCTTGACTGATATTAGCTGTTAATGCTTACTTTTTAAAATTCTATTCTAATTTTCAATTTTTCTTATAGTTTTTCATATGGCTATATGACATTCAAGCTGATGAGAACTTTGCATTTTGCAGCTACCTCTTTAATCCAGGCCGGTGAAGTTTGTTACTGTGAAAAGGAACTCTTGATATATAGTTTGTATATTTGCTGTTGTATTCCCAACACTGTATATTTCCTGAATCCATTGTTGACCAGCCTCTTGTTGTACGTACATCAAGTTGTGCCTCTTTCTCAAAGACCTGCAGTCTCTAAAGCCTCTAAGCAATTTTTTAAAAATCCTTTTAGGTTTTGAAGTTGTCATTTTGAGATACATCACTAAAGAATAGTGCTATGTTGTTGTACTTGTTACCAAAAAAAGCAGGGAATATTGTTTTTTGCTAGCTAATTAGATTTTAGTTTTTAAAAAGACTGGTTGAGCAAGAAAGACATCGAATAAGCAGAATATGAAAGCCTAGTAGCCCGATTGAGAGTGACAATTAGCCTGACGCAATTCCGGACTACGGCATTGGAGCTTAGTAATCGAATTCCAAAGGAGCCCAGAACAGGAAAACATGATATCTAGTAATTAAATAACCAAGTTAGGTCAAGAACAATATTGTTGGAATTTGGATATACTTTGTTGGATTCCTTTTAAAAAAACAAAAAAATCTTTTGCTTCTTTATGGAAGAAGATTTAGTAGTACATTTCGGTGGAAGTTCAGTGCAATCAATGACATTCCAGAAAAAAAGAAAAGGAAATGATGCCATTGACGCAATTCCGGACTACGGCATTGGAGCTTAGTAATCGAATTCCAAAGGAGCCCAGAACAGGAAAACATGATATCTAGTAATTAAATAACCAAGTTAGGTCAAGAACAATATTGTTGGAATTTGGATATACTTTGTTGGATTCCTTTTAAAAAAACAAAAAAATCTTTTGCTTCTTTATGGAAGAAGATTTAGTAGTACATTTCGGTGGAAGTTCAGTGCAATCAATGACATTCCAGGAAAAAAGAAAAGGAAATGATGCCATTGAAAATGGTTTGATTCAGCAGGAAAAAGTTTACCCGTGATAGATATTGATGCAGAGGATTGGACATCCATATCTATTTTTAATCATGACTCAAGCTATTTTTATTTTTATTTTTTTTGGTTGTTGAGAAAGATGACTCAAGCTAATTGGTTTGTGTTTTTGAGCATAAAGTTTTGTGTAATGCTATAGACAAGTCAAAAAGCCACAACAATTTCAAAATATTTTTAGATTAGCATGTCAAAAAATGTAAATTGGAGATTGTGATGGGTCCATGTATGAATTGACATACTAATTTAGGAATGTTATGAAATTGTTGTGACTTTTTGTTGTGCACTAGCATTATTTTTCCAAGTCTTACAAAATAAAAGTATCTTTGGAATAAGATAAGTAAGAAAGTAGGAGGCAAATTCTTTTTTTTTTTTTTTTTTTTTTTTTTTTTTTTTTTTTTTTTTTTTTTTTGATACTAGTAGAAAGGCAAGTGATCTTTGGACTATATACTTATATAGCCTGTATATAATACCATGCCCTAGAGATGCGTCCATGTACCAAAACGATGGCCTCTAAGAAGTTCATCACTTGGGGATTTCTCTACATTTTGATGTTTCTGTTGGCCTTAGAAGCGGCATCCAGGGGAGTACTTGAGACTTCCGAGCTTGGCAATTCAAGTAACTCTGCTTTTATTCTTGGTTTTTATTTTCAGTTTGCTTCATTATATTATTCTCATTTGATTATGGTGAATCGAGTGAAAAATAAAATGAAATAAGTTAAGCTTATTTGCTTTAAAGCTACTTTTTGGTGGGTTAGAGTGGAAACACACACACACTCTCACATAACACCGGGTTAACAAAATTAAACAACTTTGAAAATTTCAAGAGAAATATTATTACAAGTCAATGATTTTCGTACTCTTATCAAAAGCGATTACTATATTTTATTCTTGGATATATTTTAATAGTTAATGTATCTTTTATATAATTTTTTTAAAGATCCTTTCATATACTTCTTTACATTTAAAGGAAGTGATGTTAGAGGTACTACAATTTTTTTAATAAACTAGTATGTTAACTTTTAAATATACAAAAAAAAAAAAAAAGTCATTGCATGTTGTTCATGTCCAAACAAAGAACAAATTGGTCATTGAAGTTAATCAAGAACATTCATAATAGATTTCGTTACAGTTGAGCTAGAATGAGTGGTTGGCAATCCAAAAAATTATCCAACAACCCTAATCAACACCAACCCACGATAAAAACCTGCATCCAACAAACCCACTAATAAGTGTGTCGAAGTAGTTTAGAGAGAGATTATTTTTAAATGACATATCAGTATGTAAGCAGTTTTATTCTTAAAAAAAAAAAGAGTCTGTTTCCTTTTCATTTAAAGGTGGTAATTTGAAAATGTTTTAATTTTGTGACATTATTGTCTTTTTCTCTTAGAGCCAAAAGGTGTCATGGTGCCTCCAACAACACTAGATCCCTGGACCCATTTTGGAGTAGGTTATGGTAATAAGCAATCCAAAAAGTCATCGACTCTAGGTATGGAACTTGAGCACTTTATTTTTTCTTTGTAATTGTTGACATATTAATTTGTAAGCTTTTTATGGTAAAATTGATAGGATTTCTCTAATATGAAAGGAAAACTGTTTCTGAGTAAAAATATGGTCTTTTATTAGGGAAGGCAGTGAATCGGGCTTGAAAAAGAATATTATATTCTTAGTCTTCTCATTTTTCCATGTGGAAAGATCACTTGAACTATATCTATCAAAACCTTAATAATAGTGTCTATATATATATATATATATATATATTTATTTATAAAAGATTCTAACTCTTACAATGTAGTAAGTTGTGATTTGTGCAACTTCACTTTTACTTGTTCCCACCACTAACAATACTTTTATTATATATCAATCACAACATATCATTTCAACTAGGGATGGTAATGGGGCAAGGTGGGACCGAAGGATGGGGTCTTTGTCCTCGCTCTGCATGGTTTTGTCTTGCCCTGTTCCAGCCCCGCCTTGCCCCGTATGACGGGGAAAACTTTCTCACCCCATCCCCGCCCCTTGGGACCTCGCGAAGCCCCGCCCCACCCTGTAAAACTCTTATTTTTGTTAATTTGCCCTATAACTAATACAATTTTTTTAAAGGAATCTTTTTAATTAATAAAAATATACTTGAAATTACAACTAAATTTATCCCATCAAATCAAATAAATTTTTAGAAAAAATTGAATAATATATCTAAGTGTTTAATAAGACAATCATAAAAAAAAAATAAATAAATAAAAAAAACTTATAGTATAACACATAACAAAATAAAGGTAGAGAACTACATTGGGTAAAATAAAATAAGATAATATTGATATGTTTGTTTAAATAGTAGGGTTTTAGGGTATGAAAATTTTACAATTATAACCCTTAGAAACGCGGGGCGGGGTGGGGACGGGGAGGGCGGGGCGGGAAAAAATTGCCATCCCTAATTTCAACAATAATGAAAAAATTATAAATTTTTTTGATTCACTAATCTTATTGTTAAGTCAAATGTCAAGAGATCACTTAGTATTGGAACTGCATAAGAAAGTTAAGGGTCAGCTAGGAAATACTTACCTGATCCACATGTGCATGTGAATGCGGCAATGAGTAGCGTTATTTAATTGAAGTTGATTTGAAGGAAGGAAACCAGCCTATATCCTTAGCAATGAAACAGCAGAAAAACAGGTCTGAGCAAATGGCTTGCCAAGGAAAGCTATCATTACATGTTTTACTTGCACTCTTTGTTTTGCTATCCTCCTGCAAGGCCAATACAAGATCAAAGACAGAAGCTGAGGCTCTACTCAAATGGAATAAAAGCCTCCCAGACCAACTAATTCTGAAGTCATGGGTAGCCCACATCAATTCCTCTGCTTCAATTCCATGCAAATGGCATGGAATAGCATGCAACGATGAAGGAAGCATAACTGAAATAAACCTTGCATACGCAGGACTGAGAGGTAACCTCCAAAACTTAGATTTTTCTTCCTTTCCAAACCTTCTTCACCTTGATCTCGGTGTGAACAAACTCACAGGCACCATACCAATAAACATTGGCACACTCTCCAAACTCCAATATCTTGACCTTTCCACAAATTCCCTCAACGGCTCATTACCTCTTTCTCTTGCTAATCTCACACAGGTTTATCTGCTTGATTTTTCCCAAAACAATATAACAGGAAAACTAGATAGCCGTCTGTTCCCTAATGTAACTGGTAAGTCTAAAACCGGACTCATTAGTCTAAAATATTTTATCCTCCACATTAACAAGCTTGGTGGCAGAATTCCTGAAGAAGTAGGAAATTTGAAATACCCGGTTCTACTGGCCCTTGGTGGGAATTACTTTTGTGGTCCAGTCCCTCCATCCATAGGTAATTTGAGTCACTTAACCACACTTGGCCTTTGCCAAAATGAGCTTTCAGGACAAATTCCCGTTAGCTTAGGGAAATTAAAACTAACACGTTTGTTCCTGTTGATTAACCGGTTATCAGGTTCTGTACCGGATGAAATAGGAAATCTATCTTCGTTAGTTACTCTACAACTGGCCTTTAACAACTTCACTGGCCAGTTACCCCAACAAGTGTGTCAAGGTGGAAAGCTTGTAAACTTTACTGCAGCCTTTAACTTTTTCACTGGTCCTATCCCAGTTAGTCTTAAAAACTGCCGAACCTTGTATAGGGTTCGGCTTGAACATAACCAACTAACAGGATATATAGACCTGGATTTTGGAGTGTACCCAAATCTCACTTATATTGATTTGAGCTACAACAGGTTGTGAGGTAAACTCTCACCAAATTGGGGAGAATGCCAAAACTTGACAGCGCCGAAACTTGCTGGGAATATGATAAGTGGTGAAATCCCCAAAGAGATTGTTCAATTGAGCAATATGGGATACCTTGAGCTTTCTTCCAATCAATTGTGTGGTGAAATACCAGCAGAAATTGGAAAGTTATCCAAATTATTAAAGCTAATCTTGAAAGACAACAAGCTTTCTGGTGAGGTACTCGCAGGAATTGGAGGATTGTCCAATTTGGACTCTCTTGACCTTTCCATAAACATGCTTGGTGGACCAATTCCACATCAAATAGGGGATTGTTGGAAGCTACAAAGTTTATCTTTGAGCAAGAATTACTTGAATGGGATAATTCCCTACCAAATTGGTAATCTTCGAGCCTTACAGGATCTCGATTTGAGTTTCAATTCACTGATGGGAGGAATACCGCCCCAGCTTGGCAGCCTTTCAGATTTGGAATACTTGAACCTCTCCAACAATAACCTCAATGGTTCAATCCCCACTTCACTGGGCAGCATGGTGAGCTTGATAAGCATCAACTTGTCAAACAACAATTTGGAGGGTCCTCTTCCTGAGGGCAGAATATTTCAGTCAGCTGAGCCAGAGGCTTTGAGTAACAACAAAGATCTATGTGGCGAAATTCAAGGTTTGCGACCTTGCTATGCCTCAGTTATAAAGAAGGGTGGTGGAAATACAAAAAGCAAACTCGTAATAATCTTTGTTGCTTTTTGTTGGTGCATTGTCACTCTCAATTACGTCTGTCGGGATTTTTTTATTTCTCAGAAAGAAGCACTCAAGAAATATGGTGAAAGATGAAAGCACGTCAAACAGAAAAAATCCATTCTCGATATGGTACTTTGATGGGAAGACATTGTAGAAGCTTCAAAAAGCTTTGATGACAAGTACTGTATTGGGGTGGGGGGAACTGCAAAAGTTTATAAAGTGGAGATCCCAGGTGCTCAGGTGTTTGCAGTGAAGAAGCTGAGGTCCATGGTCGAATGCATAGAGAGTGAAATTATAAAAAGTTTTACCAGTGAGGTGGCAGCTTTAATAGAAACTAGCCGCGAACCTGCGCGTTGCACATGATAATTATTTTTATAGTAGTTTTATTAATTTTTTTTTTACAATTTAAACTAATTTAATAAAGAATAATGTATTTCATAATCATATTTTTATTTATTATATGAACAATCATAAATATAATATAAGAACAATCATAAATCATAAATATAAATTTTTTCGTATCAAAATGAAAAAAATACAATTTTTCTCAAAAATTTAAAAAGTAAATTAACGAAAATATTTATTTTTTAATAAAAGTTATTTATAACATTTTGTGAATCGTTAATAAGAATATAAAATTTGGAAATTATTCTTTTAGTTTTAAACAAAATTTCTTAAACCTTATTTTTTCTGCCTACAATCCAAAACACCGAAAAACATAACTAAGAAAATTAATAAACTTAACAATGATTAATTAGACCAATTAGGAAAAACAATTTGTTATTGATAATTGTGGGGATAAAGTTCGCCAGTAAACTGTGGGCCATGGTACTCGTACAAAGCCCAATCATAATAGGAGGCGAAAACACGGACAGAGGACCCCCAGCCCAACCATGTTGGGCCGGGCTTGCTTAAGGGGCGTCCGAGGAGGAATGCCTCCTCGGACGCACTAAACGGGAGTCCAATTCACACCTTTTACATGGTGAAAGGTCATCCAGAATCAAAGAAAAATGCTAGACGTTCAGGGAGCAACCACAACTGCCGCATTAAATGCAAGGAAGCTACTTTTCTAGCCGCATTAATGTGGAGAGGACAGGAGAACAGTATTATCTTGGCCAGTGCAACTCACAGAAAGGGAGGAGGATGTCCTATAGGACAGACACTCAAGTAGAGGCCTAGATGATCAACAAGTGTAGGGTCATTATCATTCGAATGATGCTATATAAGAGAAGAAAACCCCCATGATCAAGGGACCGAAAGCGGAGAGCAAAAAAGTAGGGAAAGGAAGAGGGAGAAAAAGAGAGAAGTTCTGTAAACTAAGCCTAAGATTTTGTTCCATAAACTGTTATCCCAGGAAACTTAATAAAACATCCCCACGTTCAAACGGTTGCATGGCTTACTAACAATTACGTTTACTCTGTCTAGACCTGGTTCTTCGACCCACTCTCTACAAATTCATTGTTGAGGGTCTTTTGGGCCAGAATCGCCTGCTTGCTGGGCCTGGGCCCTAAAATTAGCTCTTACAATTGGCGCCGTCTGTGGGAAGAATTTGTATCTCGACAAGTTAAACAGTAAGAAATGGAAGGATCAGGCCCGCGCCAAACCGGACGTGCAGATTCTCAACGGCAGGACAATTTTTTAAATGTCGAACGAGGGAACGATCAAGATAACCAACGAGAGGGAAGCGTGAACACCTCTTACACGAGTAAAAGCCGTTCAAAGGGGAAGGATCATGCATCCCAGGAGCAAAATGATCGAAAGGCTTTACGAAAAGAGATTGATGATTTGAAGAAAAAGCTGCGCCGAGCATAGCAGAAACGTCCTTCACCCGGCTCGGGCTCTAGCAGTGACGAGGATAACGAATATCGGCGAAGATCAAGAACCCCTCCGAGTGAGACCTTTTTCTATGAGGAAGAGAGGCCTCGTAAACGCAGCCACAAAAGCCCATCTTACCAAGGCCTGGCCAACGATGCCATGAGTAAGGCCCTGGATCGCATCTCCCAGTCGCCGTTTACACGTAGAATAGAAAGGGAAGTGCTTCCTCGGCGGTTCCATCAACCAACGTTTGCTATATACAATGGTCGGACCGACCCAGTGGAGCATGTGAGCCAATTCAATCAGAGGATGGCCGTCCACACCAGGGATGAGGCGTTAATGTGTAGGATATTCCCATCTAGCTTGGGACCCATGGCGATGAGATGGTTTGATTCCCTCCAGCCGAATTTCATAGATTCCTTTAAACAGCTGACGCAGGCTTTTGGTTCCCGTTTCATCACCAGCACTAGAGTCCCTCGGCCCCTCGATTCCCTCCTATCCTTGTCCATGCGGGAAGGAGAGACGCTGAAGGCCTACTCGGATAGATACTGGGAAACGTATAATGAGATCGAAGGGAAATATGATGACGTCGCCATCAGTACGTTCAAAAGGGGCTTGCCGACAGAACATGGCTTAAGAAAGTCCCTCACTGGAAAGCCAGTCACCAGCGTGCGCCAACTCATGGACCGAATTGACAAGTACAAAAGGGTCGAGGAGGACCAGCAGATGGGGAAGGGTAAAGCGAAGGTCGTCCCTCAGGAGAGGAGGGACTTTAGGTCCGAACGATTTAACAACAGTAACAGGCCGAGAAGAGACTATGTGGAGCAGTCCGGATCTACTGGGGCTCAGGCAGTTCATGCTGTGTTTTGAGAACCTCTTCACAAAATCCTAGAGAAAGTGAAGTATGAGCCTTTCTTTCAGTAGCCGAGCAAGATGGCTGGCGACCCTTTGAAGCGTAATCAGAACCTGTATTGCGCGTACCATCAGGAGCCAGGTCACACTACTAATGATTGCAGGAACCTGAAGAACTATTTAGACCGGCTCGTCCGAGAAGGGAAGCTGAGACATCTGCTGCATCGCCCTGAAGGATGGCAAGAACCATCAAACAATGAAACCAGACAAAGTACGTTGAGGCCACCCATTGGCACAATTAATGTCATTTTCGCCGCACCTGGAAGAACAGGCTCTTTCCTTGTCAGGGTAATGTCAGTAAGCAGTTTCTCGACTAAGCCAGACGACAGGGAATTCAAGAGAGCTAGAATGAGCGCCACGCCATTAATCGGGTTCACGGAGGAAGACAAACAAGGAACTATCCAACCCCACGATGATGCCTTAGTCGTTACGCTCAGAATAGGAGGTTATGACGTGAAAATGGTGTTAGTTGATCAAGGCAGCGCGGTGGAGGTTATGTACCCTGACTTGTATAAGGGACTGAACTTGAAACAGGAAGACCTGTCACCATACAATTCCCCCCTGGTTAGCTTTGAAGGAAAGGTCGTCATCCCGAGAGGCATGATTAGGTTGCCTGTGCAAACAGACTCAGATGTGGTAGAAGTGAACTTTATTGTCGTAGATGCATACTCCCCTTACACAGCCATCGTGACCCGGCCATGGCTTCATGCACTAGGGGCTGTGTCGTCGACCTTGCACCAAAAGGTGAAGTATCCATCAGGAGGTCAGATCAAAGAGATAATAGGGAACCAGGGAGTAGCTAGGCAATGCATGGTGTCGGCAATCCTGCGACAGCAAAATTGCATAACTTCCACTTCGGCCGAGAACGGCTTATAGCAATTAATGACTACGGTCCCAACTGCGGGCAGTGGAGGACCAGCCATGGAGGTGAACTGTGAGGAGTTGGAGAAAGTACTTGTCGGATCTGACCCTGAGAGGTTTTTTCAAATTGGTTCGGAATTGCCACCCCAAGAAAAGTCGGCACTGACTACTTTCCTCCGACAGAATATAGACGTGTTTGCTTGGGACCCCTATGAGGCCCCCGGGGTCGACCCAGATTTCATCTGCCACCGCCTTAATGTGAACCCGGCCATACCACCTAAGAGGCAGGCTCCTCGACGACCGTCGAAAGAACATATCGACGCCGTGAGAGAAGAGGTCACAAGATTGAAGAAAGCAGGGGCTATCAAAGAGGTCTTCTATCCCGAGTGGTTGGCCAACACGGTAGTGGTAAGGAAGAAGAGCGGGAAATGGCAGGTTTGCGTAGACTTCACCGACCTAAACAAGGCGTGCCTAAAGGATCCCTTCCCCATGCCCCGGATAGACCGGTTGGTAGATTCGACTGTCGAACATTCTAGAATGAGTTTTCTAGACGCTTTTCAGGGCTACCACCAGATACCCTTGGCCGCCGAAGACCAGGAGAAGACTGCTTTTGTCACCCTAGTTGGGAATTATCATTATAAAGTGATGCCCTTCGGCCTAAAAAATACCGGGTCAACCTATCAAAGGATGATGACCAAGATGTTTGAACAGCAGATGGGTAAAAACATTGAAGTGTACATAGACGACATGGTGGTTAAAAGTAAGTTGGCTCCCAACCATATTGATGATCTCGGCAACGTTTTTCAAATACTAAGAAAGTATAAACTACGGCTAAACGCAACCAAATGTTCATTTGGAGTGGGATCTGGAAAATTCTTGGGCTATATGGTGACTCACAGAGGCATTGAGGCTAACCCCGACCAAATAAGAGCCATCCATAACTTGCAGCCTCCTTGGAACCCTAAAGAAGTCCAGAAGCTTACTGGAATGATAGCAGCTTTAAACCGTTTCATCTCGCGCTCAGCAGATAGATGCAAGCCATTTTTTCTCCTATTACACAAGTGGAAAGGATTTGAGTGGGATGAGGAATGCGCTATGGCTTTCCAACAGCTAAAGGAATACCTCGCCCAACCGCCGATTATGTCCAGCCCCGAGGCCGACGAGGTTTTGTTTGCCTACATAGCAGTGGTCCTACATGCAGTAAGCTTGGTGCTAATCCGAGAAGACAACGGCACACAGCGACCAGTCTATTACGTTAGCAAATCCCTGCAGGAGGCAGAAACCCGTTACCTTCCCCTCGAAAAGGCTATCTTGGCTATCGTACAGGCCACAAAAAAGCTGGCCCACTACTTTCAAGCACACACTGTTGTGGTGTTAACTCAACTCCCCTTAAAGTCCATCCTGCGCAGCGTCGATTACACAAGTAGAATTACAAAATGGGGAACGATTTTGGGTGCCTTTGACATTAGATACATGCCTCGCACCGCTGTAAAGGGCCAGGTCCTCGCCGACCTAGTGGCAGAATTTGCGGAGCCTGCAGCAGAAGGAAAGGAAGTGTCGGTCTTACTGGGGGTTGGTGAGCGGGTGAGCAGCACAGTTTCCCCGCGTGGACTCACTTGGTGGAAAGCATACATTGATGGCGCATCGAACCAAAGGGGCTCAGGGTTAGGACTTGTCCTGCTCTCACCCGAAGGGATAACCATAGAGAAGTCATTGAGACTCGGTTTTTCAGCCACGAATAACGAAGCCGAATATGAGGCGCTGTTGGAGGGAATGGGAATGATCCGGAAAATGGGGGGGAAAATCCGTAGACATGTTCTCGGATTCAAGACTTATTGTGGGACAGGTAAACGGAGACATGGAGGCAAAGGATGAAAGAATGCAAGAGTATCTAGTTTGGGTTAAGCACCTGCAGGCCCAATTTCATCACTTCCGCTTGACGCACGTACCCAGAAGTGGGAACACTCATGCTGATTTTCTCGCGACGTTGGCTACCTCCTCGGCTCAACCCCTACCTCGAGTCATACTGGTAGAAGAGATCCCCCGTCCACTAACAGAGAAGGCCAATGGGATTGGAATACATAACATCAGGGCAGGACCGAGCTGGATGGACCCTATCGTTCTGTACTTAAAGCATGACTCCTTACCAGATGATAAGGTTGAGGTTGGCAAAATCAGGAGAAAAGCTACTCGATTCTGGTTGTCGGAGGACTCCAAACTTTACAGATGCTCGTTCTCGGGACCGTATTTGCTGTGTGTGCACCCAGAGGCTGCAGAACTCATCTTGGAAGAGTTACACGAAGGAATTTGCAGAAGTCACACGGGGGGTAGGTCTCTGTCTCACAGAGCTTTAACGCTGGGTTATTGATGGCCGAGCATGCATAAAGAAGCCCTAGATTATGTGAAGAAGTGCGACCAATGCCAGAGATTCGCTCCGAGCATACACCAGCCTGGTGGAGAGTTAAACCCCTTGTCCAGTCCCTAGCCATTTGAGCAATGGGGCCTAGATATACTTGGACCATTCCCCAAGGCAATAGGGAACAGAAAATTTCTACTCATCGGCACCGACTACTTCACCAAATGGGTGGAATCTGAGGCGCTGGCAAACATTAGGGACGTCGATGTCAAGAAGTTTCTTTGGAAAAACATAGTCACCAGGTTCGGCACCCCGCACACCCTTGTGTCGGAAAACGGGCTCCAGTTTGACAGTAAAGCCTTCAGAAGGTACTGCAGTGAGCTAGGAATTGTTAACCGGTACTCCACGCCAGCTTACCCCCAGAGTAATGGACAAGTGGAAGCCGTCAATAAAACCATAATGAACGGACTGAAAAAGAGACTAGATGACGCGAAGGGAAGATGGGTAGAGGAGTTAGCCCACGTCTTGTGGACATACCGTACCACGCCTCGTAGGTCCCCTGTAAAGCCTTCAGAAGGTACTGCAGTGAGCTAGGAATTGTTAATCGGTACTCCACGCCAGCTTACCCCCAGAGTAATGGACAAGCGGAAGCCGTCAATAAAACCATAATGAACGGACTGAAAAAGAGACTAGATGACGCGAAGGGAAGATGGGTAGAGGAGTTAGCCCACGTCTTGTGGACATACCGTACCACGTCTCGTAGGTCCACAGGGGAAACCCCTTTTTCAATGACCTATGGGGCCGAGGCTGTCATTCCGCTGGAGGTGAACTTCCCAACCCAGAGGACCACCACCTTTTGCCCCGCTACCAATAACAAACTTCTGGAGAAGAGCTTGGACCTCATCGACGAAAGAAGGGAGGGCGCGATGGTCCACCTAGCTAATTATCAGCAGAAGCTCAAGCAAGGTTACGACGCCAAGGTGAAGTCTAGACCATTAGCGCCTGGGGATCTAGTACTGAGGAAGGTCTTAGGCACTGCGAGGAACCCCGCATGGGGAAAGCTTGGACCAAATTCGGAGGGACCGTACCGCATCACTTCTGTAGCCGGCATAGGAGCCTACTTTTTGGAAGACTTGGACGAACGTGTAGTGCCACGCCCTTGGAATGTAAACAACCTGAAAAGGTACTGTTATTAATGAAAGATATAATTTCTAAATGCCGTATTACTGTGCAGTTACTTACGTACGTGTTAAGCAGAACCCAAGTCCTGCATGGCTCCTCGGCCACAGACTTGGGGAAATTAACCGCGATGCAATTCTTATTAAGTGTTAAACAGAACCCAAGTCCTGCATGGCTCCTCGGCCACAAACTTGGGGGAAATTAACCGCGAAGCGATTCTTATTAAGTGTTAAACAGAACCCAAATCCTTCATGGCTCTCTGGACCACAGACTTGGGGGAAATTAACAATTAAGCTATTCTTTCCAAGTGTTAAACAGAACCCAAGTCCTGCATGGCTTCTCGGCCACAGACTTGGGGGAAATTAACCGCGAAGCGATTCTTATTAAGTGTTAAACAGAACCCAAGTCCTGCATGGCTCTCTGGACCACAGACTTGGGGGAAATTAACAATTAAGCTATTCTTTCCAAGTGTTAAACAGAACCCAAGTCCTGCATGGCTCCTCGGCCACAGACTTGGGAGAAATTAACCGCGAAGCGATTCTTATTAAGTGTTAAACAGAACCCAAGTCTTGCATGGCTCTCTGGACCACAGACTTGGGAGAAATTAACAATTAAGCTATTCTTACCAAGTGTTAAACGGAGCCCAAGTCCTGCATGGCTCCTCGGCCACAGACTTGGGGGAAATTAACCGCGAAGCAATTCTTATTAAGTGTTAAACAGAACCCAAGTCCTGCATGGCTCTCTGGACCACAGACTTGGGGGAAATTAACAATTAAGCTATTCTTTCCAAGTGTTAAACAGAACCCAAGTCCTGCATGGCTTCTCGGCCACAGACTTGGGGGAAATTAACCGCGAAACGATTCTTATTAAGTGTTAAATAGAACCCAAGTCCTGCATGGCTCTCTGGACCACAGACTTGGGGGAAATTAACAATTAAGCTATTCTTTCCAAGTGTTAAACAGAACCCAAGTCCTGCATGACTCCTCGGCCACAGACTTGGGAGAAATTAACCGTGATGCAATTCTTATTAAGTGTTAAACAAAACCCAAGTCCTGCATGGCTCTCTAGACCACAGACTTGGGGGAAATTAACAATTAAGCTATTCTTACCAAGTGTTAAACGGAACCCAAGTCCTGCATGGCTCCTCGCCCATAGACTTGGGGGAAATTAACCGCGGTGCAATTCTCCCTAAGTGTTAAATAAGGCCCAAATCCTGTCTGGCTCTTCGGATCAGGGACTTGGGGAAAATAAGGTTCGCAGCCAATTCGCCTAATTATTAACTATCGTTCTATTCACGTATTCATTCGCTTACGCTCGATTATCAACAGTTAGTGATGGAATTGACATCCATTCATGATGAAAACAAAAAAAAAAAAAGAAAAAAAGGGAAAAGAAGAAGACAATAATATTTGAAAGAAAATAACCTTTATCATTAAAATCCAAAAGCAGTTCTGTTTACAAACGCTGGCGAGGCAAAACAAAACAAAATATAAAAGATAAGACAAATAAATCCTACACTAGTGTCCTAAGAGCCCTGAGCAGGAGTGGGCTGATGATCAGCTACTTGGGTCCCCGGGGCAACCTCCTTGGCCTGTGCGACGATCTCGTTGATGGAAAGGCTGTCCTCGGGTAGCTTATCCTGCGCGGCCTGCTCATTGCCCCCAGCCTCGGGAATAGAGGAGTCTGTTGGAAGAGGCTCTTTGGAGGCAACCTCGTCAGGAATCTCGCGTACGTCCTCTGGGAAAAAGATGTTCTCAGCCTTCCTGAGATCAGAATCCGCTGGGACAGCTGCCCGATCCAGGGCTACACCCCAGGACGTGGTGATGTATTCCCTGCAGACAATGGCAACTTCCTCGGCCAGCCTAGTCTCAGTATCATGGACTCCACGTTCATATGAGGCCGACACAGCCTTCTCAGCAGCTTCCCTGGCCAAGCGGGCCTCCTCCTTGGTCCTTGCAAGTTCAGCCTTGAGCGTTGAGACCGCCTGCTGCTCCGCCGTAAGTTTCTCCTCAGATTGGAGGAGCTTTATGCGCAGATCGTCAGCTTGCTTTTCGGCATTCTTAAGGCCGGCTGCCGCGCTCGCATGAGCCTTCTTCACCTCCTTTATTTCATTATTCTGATGCTCAAAATCCTGTTTAAGATCGCCAGCGGCCTTCTCGGCGGCAAAGCGGGACTGAGCCTCCCTATGCAAGTCCTCACGAGCCTTCTTGGCCCATTCCTCCGCAACAAAAATTTGTTAAGTGACCTGCGCTTGGAAGTAAATAAAAACCCTATGAAAACATGACGATAAAAGGGTACACGAGATAGAGACGAGATAGAAGATTCCACTTACCATGGCCATGTCCCTCTTCAATGACATGAAAAGTTCTGGCTGACGAGTCTTTCTAAGCCCCTCCATATCACGAGGCAAGATGCTGCAGGGCCTCGGCCAAGAATGATGCCTGCTCTCGTTGGGATTCCCATAGGGTCGCATCCCAGGGGACCGGGGCGCCGTCCAATTCGATCCGCGGTGACCATATTCGTTGTTCCCTATGAATGGCTGCCTCGTCTCGGGTATCAATGGACCTAGTCCTCTTCTCTCGGGGCTCTTTCGCCTCCTTGCCTTTCTTCTGAGGCCTGGCCTTTTCACGGCCAATCTCTCCCTCCTCCGTTTCTTCTATAGGCCTTTTTCGCCTTAAGTTAGGCATAGGCTGCAGCGCCGCGTCCGACGAGGGAGGAAGAGGAGGAGCAGGAGCCTTAGTGGCAGTTTGTTCCTTCGAGACATCCTTAGAGGACTGCCCCTTGCTCCTGTTAGATAGAAGACCCCTGAGTCCAGTCCTTGGCTTCAAATCCATTCCTTCCTCTTCAGCCTCTTCGCTGGTATCAACTTATGCGATGACTAAACCAGTGTCAGGAGCCGCTGAAGCACGGTCTAAATCGTCGTCGGAGTCCGAGAGCTCTACTACCCTGGCCGACACCTCTCCCTCCTCGGTAAATTGGAACTGGTCTATTTGTTCCTCTAAGGATGAATGCGAAGAACCAGCCTCTTCCTCCGGAATAACCACTGCGGGAAAGGCGCGTTGGGCAGGCAACTGAACAGGAGGTAAGTCTGTTGAAGCAAGGAACCCTGGTATGGATACGTCAATACGTGCCAATCTTGGACTGCCAGCCCTTATAGCTTGGACGGGGTCTACCAAGGATCGAGTGAGGGGAATGTAGTCCAAAATCAAAGGAGCCGACCGTAATTGTCCGTCCTCACTTACAAAAATCTCAGATCTCAGGAGGTAATTTAGAGCCGGGACGTTGACCAAGCTCAGTCGAGGGGATGTTCGCTCCTTGTCTGCAAAGGCCGTTAAAGGGTTTACGTTAGTTCGAGGAGGCATGCAACCAAACCAACAAGTTTAAAATAAAAAGAAAAAGAAAGTAAAAAAGGGGGGGGGGGGGAGAGCTCAAAACTAAGGTCCTCCCCACGGAATCTAGTTCTATGACACCCCACCTGGCGTTCCCGCCCTAGTCGGACAGTGAAGGCCGTCATGCCATGGTCCGGAGACGATCAGATGGTCGTCCTTCAAGCCTTTGCCGGACTTGGGAAGACAGGATATCAACCTCACTTCGTCAGTCCTGGACTTTAGGTAGTATGAGTCGCCGAGCTTATGGCATTCATAAAGATGAACCACGTCGTGCCATGAAAGGCCGAGGTTCATCTGGGTTTAAGGCGTCGGCGCACCCCAGGATCCGGAACAGGTTCGCGGTACACTGGTGCGAGGCCAATCTATGACCACGTAGGTAGTCCCTAGTTATTCTCCCCATTGGAATCGTCATTCCTCCTTCCACGAAGGCTATCATTGGAATTGCGACTTCCCCCGTTCTTCTTTTGAACAAAATTTCCTCCTGGTGGCAATATTCTAAACCTACCTCCGGTGGAATACGATACTTCGCCCTGAAGCCCGCCATACCGGCCGAAGAGTCTACCATTTTTTCAAGCCTACCCATACCCTCTAATCCTAGACAACGTCAAGGCAGTTTGTCTAATGAAGAGTAACGAAGAAGAAGCGCGCACTTACGGGTAAGAAACTCGACGGAATCTTCAAGAGAACGGCGGTGAAGGTAAGAACGCGCTGAAGGAGAAGGCTCTAAGATGTTCTGAATACTGGAGTGTTCGTCAAAAGCGAGGAAGGAACGCCTTCAAAACCTTATATACTCAGAGGGAGTTGGACAGACACACTCCCGCCTAGAGCAAATGAAATGTTGTCCACCGTTGATCCGGTCTCCAACCGTTGGATTGAAAGAACGTAAAACTCCAAAAAGCTGCAATTACTTCCCCCAGGGTCAATAAATACCTGCAGCACTAATGAGGCATGTGAGGGCACGCCCCCGCACGAGTAAAGTAGGAATCCACAACGAACTGTCCAGTAGGCATCAAAATCCCGCCTCTCCTCCTCGGATCAAGAAGGAAGAGCCGGAATTTTGAGGGGCTATTGTGGGGATAAAGTTCGCCAGTAAACTATGGGCCATGGTACTCGTACAAAGCCCAATCATAATAGGAGGCGAAAACACGGACAGAGGACCCCCAGCCCAACCATGTTGGGCCGGGCTTGCTTAAGGGGCGTCCGAGGAGGAATGCCTCCTCAGACGCACTAAACGGGAGTCCAATTCACACCTTTTACATGGTGAAAGGTCATCCAGAATCAAAGAAAAATGCTAGACGTTCAGGGGGCAACCACAACTGCCGCATTAAATGCAAGGAAGCTACTTTTCCAGCCGCATTAATGTGGAGAGGACAGGAGAACAGTATTATCTTGGCCAGTGCAACTCACAGAAAGGGAGGAAGATGTCCTATAGGACAGGCACTCAAGTAGAGGCCCAGATGATCAACAAGTGTAGGGTCATTATCATTCGAATGATGCTATATAAGAGAAGAAAACCCCCATGATCAAGGGACCGAAAGCGGGAGAGCAAAAAAGTAAGGAAAGGAAGAGGGAGAAAAAGAGAGAAGTTCTGTAAACTAAGCCTAAGATTTTGTTCCATAAACTGTTATCCCAGGAAACTTAATAAAACATCCCCACGTTCAAACGGTTGCATGGCTTACTAACAATTACGTTTACTCTGTCTAGACCTGGTTCTTCGACCCACTCTCTACAAATTCATTGTTGAGGGTTTTTTGGCCAGAATCGCCTACTTGCTGGGCCTGGGCCCCAAAATCCGCCCTTACAATAATCTATTAAGGTTATTTTCTTTGCAGAAATTGTAATTTCATCCACCCAAAACATATTATCAAATAAACAATTATTAGCAAAATCTAAAAATTAAATTTCTTTATATGCATTGTTATAAAATAATAATAACAATTAAAGTAAAATTGCAAAAGCTAAAATTTGTCACCCATCTGATTATTTTCGTTTGGCTAACCTTTGCTTTTTTCTAAATAAATGACATTATAGAGTATTTCTAATACAACTATTAAGAGCACTTTGTTCACCACAAAGAATTAAAAATAAACAAAAATTAGTAAAGTCTCATAGTTTAACATCTGAATTGAGCACTATAAAAAATCATGATGTGTCATAGAATAAATACCAAATTATCCAAATCATGCTATGTAATAGAATAATATTATATTTTATATGCTATATTTAATTCTTTATAACTCAATAGGATAAAATTTAACAATCAAAGAGAACAAAAAAATAAAAAAATAAAAAAATAAAAACTAAATTGCATTAACCTAAAGTAGAGTTTTAAATAATATAAAAAAATTATTAGCTTAAAGCAGAGATACAAGAAAAATAAAAAATCCACCAAACAATTGAGAGAGAGAGAGAGAGAGAGTGAGAGAGAGAGAGAACCTTTGTTTTGTGAGGGAAAACTATGCATAGAATGGAAGAGATAGTGACAAATTTATAGTAAGAGGGTATGAATAAGAAGAGACAAAAATAAAGGAAGATGAAGGAGGAGAGGAAGAATTATATTAACGTAGAGGCTAGTGGGAAGATGAAAAGGTAAGGGAGGGAGAAATGTTTGAGAAGTAAAAATATTAAAAAAATAAATGTTAAAAACAATTATAGGAAAATTGAAAAAAGAAAGAAAGATAATGACATGGACGCTAGTGAGAATTAGATTAAGAGTTTGAAACTGTAGGTTTTGGCAAAGATGAAGAGAGAAACTGATGTAGATATAGATATATAGATATAATGGTGGGAATTATGGTGGAGATAGTGGTGGGAATTAATAAATATGCTCTGTGGTGGAATTAGTGATGGGAATTAATTTAATAGGAAGTGGGCTTTATGGTGGAGATAGAGGTGAGATTTGTAACTTCCTATAGCCGAAACATTGTGTTTGTTGGTTTTTAAGGGAAAATGCTAGTGACAATTAGATTAAGAGTTTGAAACTGTAGGTTTTGGCAAAAATGAAGAGAGAAATTGATATAGATATTGATATAGATATAGATATAGATATAGATATAGTGGTGGGAATTATGGTGGAGATAGTGGTGAGAATTAATAAATGGGCTTTATGATGGAGATAGTGGTGGGAATTAATTTAATAAGAAGTGGCCTTTATGGTGAAGATAGAGGTGAGATTTATTTTATTATTTTAAAATTGATAAAATCTATTTTAAAATTGTTGGGAAAATACAAAAAAATATTATGAAAATGACATAACTGCTGACATGGCTCAACGTAAGCATAGCAACATTAAATGCTACGCTTCAGCTTTTAGTAATATATAGATAAGACATTGGAGCATTGTGAAGCTTTTGGGGTTTTGTTTCCAAGAAGTGCACTCATTTTTGGTCTATAAGTTCATGGAAAGAGGAAGTTTAGTAGATAGGCTGTGCAATGAAGGTGCAATGGAGCTAGACTGACCAACTAGGATACGAGTAGTTAAAAGTGTAGCCTATGCTTTATCTTATATGCGTCATGATTGTGTTCCACCTATAATTCATCGTGACATCTCGAGCAAGAATTTTTTGTTGAGCTCAGACCTTGAAGCCTATGTCTCGGATTTTGGCACTGCAAGGTTCTTGAAGCTTGATTCATCTAATTGGACAACAATTGCAGACACTTACAGTTATCTTGCCCCAGGTAGGCTTCAAAACTTATACTCGATGGGTTTTTTGCTTGAATTGGACATGCTTATTTTAGAACTTTAATTTATGTCCATTCTAGTTTATATACGTGCATCTTATTGTTTGTAATATATTTATGGAGCAAAAAATCTCATTGCACATCTATATATTACTAAAAGTTGAAGTGTAGCATTTATTGTTGTTACGCTCTTGTTAAGCCACATTAGCAGCCACATCATTCAATTACTTTTTATATTTTCTTTTCTCTATTTATAGTTTTCTTCCCCCTATTTACAAACCAAAAAAAAAAAAAAAAAAAACTCTTCTTCTCCCTATTAGTTCACACACCTACTGTTACACTTTTTCCAACATTTCCCTTTCCTTTTTTCCTCTTTTTTATATTTTGACTCTTCTTCTACCTATTTTATTTTGTATAAATTTGATATCGTTTTCCCATTCAATCCATATTTTTCCCACACAAAATTGTGAGTACTCTCTCTCTCTCTCTCTCTTTACTTTCTTTCGGTCAATTTTTATTCTTTCTTATAACTCTAATTAAGGTTGATGGTTTTATTTTTATTTTTAATTTTTTTAAGTTTTTAATATCCCATCAGAAGGTCTTCTCTTTCCCTTTTATAGTTTTGGTTGAATTTTAGTTTGGATTAATATTTAGTTTTCTTGGAAACATGAATTTGAATATGCGTACCAATTGTTTGACTAATAAATTATTATAAAGCCTATTATTTATTCCTTTAGTATCATTTTAATTTTGCTTAAGATAACATTGTAATTTTGTAATGAGTTTTGATTATCATGATAATTTCCTTATTCCTTAAGAGTTGAGAAATTTGAATAATAAATTTAAAACTTATAAAGTTTAGTTGTATATTAAGAAAATATGATACATTACAATGGAAGTTAGAAGAATATGGTTCACCTTAAAAAAATACTAATCAAACGTAAAATAATAATAATAATAATAAAATGATATATTTGTAGAGATAAAAAGATAAAAAAAATACTTGTAGAAATCTTTATTTATTTTTTAATAAACAATTCTTGAAGTAATGGTTACTTTTTATATATTACACCTCATTACATAATATTTATATTCCCACGCATTGCGTGGGTCTAAGGCTAGTTCCCCATAAATTTGAAATCATTGAATACACAATTTTTAAAGATAAGAAATCATGTTTTAAAAACAAAATTTTCAATCATGTGGTAGTGTGTATATTATGAGTGTATAATAAGGAGTATGTGAGTATGTGACCATCATTGCTCTATGTGGAGTGATTAAAGTTACATCCTCATTTATGGCGCTTTTTTTGGGGCAAATTATAAACAAGGGATGCCTCATATTTTTAATAGGCATTAAACAACCATTTAGCTATAGATTTATTTATTTACCAAGAACTAAATTTATAATTATGGAGAATTACAATCTCATTTTTTTACACCACGTTTGATTTTTTGCAGAGCTAGCTTACACAATGGTAGTGACTGAAAAATGTGAAGTTTATAGTTTTGGTGTTTTGGTACTTGAAGTTCTAATGGGAAAGCATCTAGGTAAACTCATTACTAATCTAAATTCCTCAACTAGTACAAGCGCCCCCCTCATAGATGTGTTAGATGATCGTCTCTCACCTCCCAGAAGTCTACAAATTGCCGATGAATTAGCTCTTATGCAAAATTTAGCACTTTTATGTTTACATGCCAATCCTCAATCTCGCCCAACCATGCATAGCGTGTGTAGGCAGCTGGAGATGCAGGTTGCAGGTTGCTACTAGCTAAAAATAATCTTAGTCCTCTCCACCATTGCCTTATTTGTGCATGTCTTCTTTGGTATATATACATGTATGTACAGTACATAGAACCAATAAAAATATGTGACGCAGACACAATGTGTCATGTGAGAATGTATTGTTATTTGTTAATTTTCCTTTAGTGCATAAAATGTTGAGGACCTTTTTAATAAATTCATTGTGAATTGGAGTCTCGTGAGTTTTACTGGAATGCAAATTTTAAAGGCAAGGGAACTTTCTCTAGTAAATGTCAAAGCGCAAAATTGACACAAACAGACACTTTCCAAATCTAAACATGGTGAAACAGAACAACTCACAAAGCTAAGTAGGCACGGCCAACACACAAACCTCCAAAACCCATTCCATCCAAGGTCTTCACTGTAGAACTTTGACCACCATTTAGACACAAGTTAAAATAATACAATTCAATGAAATTGAAAATGGATTTTGAATTTGCCAACACTTAACATAATTGACCCTAATAATTTTGAATAAACAGAAAATGAAAGCCAAGTGCACTTCAATTGTATGTAGGGGTGTTCACCAAACCACTCAAACCGCATGTTTACACCCAAACTGACCAAAATCGCCCGTAAAATAAAATAATCACATCGCACCACATTGTGGGTACCGGTGTGGAGTGCAGTTTTATGATAAAAAAACCGCACAAAACTGCATCACACCGCACCCATATATATATATATTATAATAATTTATTATTATATGAAGTGGCCAACCTAGTGTTAGTACATTCCGTTTCACGTTAAAATGAATTCGTCTTGGTTAAATACAAAATCAAAAGTTCAAAACTTTATTCACTTCTTCATCTCACACTCTCACTCTTACAAATCAAAAGTTTAAATATTTTTTTGTTTTTGTTTTGTATATACTATATATTTGTGGTACTTTTAGTTTATTGTCAATCTGTCATGATTTTTGTTTTTGTTTTGTATATACTATATATTTTTTTGTTTTTGTTTTGTATATACTATAAAATGAGATACCTTGACCTTTCTTCCAATCAATTGTTTGGTGAAATTCCAGCAGAAATTGGAAAGTTATCCAAATTAATAAAGCTAATCTTGAAAGACAACAAGCTTTTTGGTGAGTTACCGGCAGGAATGGAGGTCTTTCCAATTTGGAGTCTTTTGAACTTTCCATAAACATGCTTGGTGGGCCGATTCCAGATCAAATAGGGGACTGTTGGAAGCTGCAAAGTTTATCTTTAAGCAAGAATTACTTGAATGGGATGATTCCCTACCAAATTGGTAATCTTCGAGCCTTGCAAGATCTTGATTTGAGTTTCAATTCACTGATGGGAGGAATACCGCCCCAGCTTGGCAGCCTTTCAGATTTGGAATACTTGAACCGCTCCAATAATAATCTCAATGATTCAGTCCCCGCTTCACTAGGCATCAACTTGTCAAACAACAATTTGGAGGGTCCTCTTCCTGAGGGCAAAATCTTTCAATCAGCTACGCTGGGGGATTTCAGTAACAACAAAGATCTATGTGGCAAAATCCAAGGTTCTTGACCATGCAATGCCTCAGTTAAAAAGAAGGGTGGGGGAAATATGAAAAGCAAACTTGTAATCATTGTTGTTATTTCTGTTGTTGGTGCATTGTCACTTTCAATTATGTCTGTTGGGATTTTTCTATTTCTAGAAAAGCACTCAAGAAATACGCTGAAAGATGAAAGCACAGCAAAGAGTGAAAATCCATTCTTGATATGGTACTTTGATGAAAAGACCATGTTTGAAGACATCGTGGAAGCCTTAGAAAACTTTGATGACAAGTAATGTATTGGGGTGGGGGGGAATTGCAAAAGTATATAAAGTGGAAATCCCAAGAGCTCAAGTGTTTGCAGTGAAGAAGTTGAGGTCCATGGCTGAAGGCATAGTGACTGAAAGTATAAAAAGTTTTACCAATGAGGTAGCAACTTTAACAAAAATAAGACATTGGAACATTGTGAAGCTTTTTGGGTTTTGTTTCCACAAAGTGCACTCAATTTTGGTCTATGAGTTCATGGAAAGAGGAAGCTTAGCTGATATGCTATGCAGCAAAGAAGGAGCAAAGGAGCTAGACTAGGCAACTAGGGTACGAGTAGTTAAAGGTGTAGTGTATGCTCTATCTTATATGCATTGTGATTGTGTTCCACCTATAATTCATCGTGAAATTTCAAGCAACAATATTATGTTGAGCTCAGACCTTGAAGCCTATGTCTCTGATTTTGGCATTGCAAAGATCTTGAAGCTTGATCTGTCTAATTGGACAACAATTGCAGGCACTTATGGCTATCTTGCCCCAGGTAAGCTCTACAGCTTCTCTCTAATGGTTTTTTTGCTGAATTGAACATGCTTATTTTTGAACTTTAATTTATGTCCATTCTGATTGCTATATACGTGCATTTTATTGCTTGTTATATATTAATGAAGTGATTAAAGTCACATCTATTGGTGTTTTTTTTGGCTAATTTTAAGCGGGGTGCATCCAACTTTTATCAGATATTAAACAACCATTTACCTATATATTCATTCATTTATTTTTTTCTACAACTCCCATTTGTTGTACACCTTGTTTGACTTTTTGCAGAGTTTACTTACACAATGGTAGTGATTGAAAAATGTGACGTTTATAGCTTTGGTGTTTTGGTGCTTGAAGTTCTTATGGGAAAGTATCCAGGCAAACTCATTACTAATCTACATTCGTCAACTGGTACAAGCATCCCCCTCAAAGATGTGTTAGATGATCGTCTCTCGCCTCCCACAAGTCAAAAGATTGCTGATGAATTAGCTTTAATGCAGAACTTATCACTTTCATGTTTAAGTACCAATCCTCAATTTCACCCAACCATGAGTAGTGTGTGTGTAGGCAGTTGTAGATGCAGGCTGCTAATAACTGAAAATCATCTCAGTGTCTCTTCGACTATTGCCCTATGTGTGCATCTATTCTTTGTTATGCATGTATGTAAAACCAATAAAAATATGTGACACATATATTGAATGTAGAAAATGCATCATGTGAGAATGAATTGTTAATTTTCCTTCTATGCATCACATGTTGAGGATCTTTTGAATAAATTCATTGTGAATTGGAGTCCTACAGAGTTTGACTGGAATGCAATTTCTAAAGGTATAGACACTTTCTCTGATAAGTGTCAAAGCAGACTTAAAATTTCTCCATCTCTTTGTACAACTAAACTTTAACCAACTTTAATTATATCATTAAATCAACAAAGTGTTCATCCAAGACAGGGGCGGAGCTATAGCATGGCTTGGGGGGGCCAAGAACCCCCCCAAAATTTTAAAAAATTATTTTATATTATGTATAAGTATTAAAACTTTAAATATTTAGCTACAAAAATAGAAGTTGGCCCCTCCAAATTTTGAGTTAGTCCAATAATGTTATTAAAAACCAATAGAATTTGTCAATTGGTCTAGTAGTTATAGAGATAAGGTAGTTTTTGTTTTCTTTAATTCGTTTTTTGTACATGTTTAATATCAAACTAGACAGCTTTTGTATACTCATTGGAGTTTAAAAGATGATAAGTTCTCCTAAAAAATTATCTTGTGAATATATATATATATATATATATATATTTGAAAGTTGTTAATTTTATATACAATATATATTTATAAATTATGACCTGCTCTATATCAAAATATTAATGTTTATATTTGTGTATGTTCGTTTACGCATGTGTATGATGGTTTATCTTGACTCAAAACTAATATATTAATACCAAAATTTGGTCCCCCCAAACAAAAAAATCCTAGCTCCGCCCCTGATCCAAGACATCATATTCATGCTATTGAATTAGACTCTATTTGAGTGCTTACTTTAAAATGCAAACATGAATTATTTTACTTACTAAAATAATTGGTGGTTAGGGAAGTGAGGGAAATTGAGCAATACCGCCAAGCTAGCTATAAAGATTGTTGGTTATCTTTTGAGAAAAAAAATGAGAACAAAAGAAAACATCACTCTTTAGTTAAGTAAAAATGTGAGAATGTTTATGAATCATTTAGCAGAAAAATCAGAGAAGTTTTATGAATCATAAATCTATATCTAGAAGAGAGAGTGTGAAAGAGTGCCTATCTACTATTGGACAAAGCCCAAGCCTACTAGAAACTGGCCTCAACCCATTCCAAAATTGAAACTAACTCTGAAATTGAATCATCATTTTTTTTTTCCATTGATGGAAAATATTAAAACTAAAACTAGAATAACATGATATTTGTATCATGCATACATATAATTTTATTTTATTTATTTTTTCGGTTCAGAGTTGGCAAGGAATTAGAATCAATATATTATACAACTTCTGAGTCATAATAATTTTCAAACAATATTTTACAATGATTGAAGTGACAAGTGTTTAATGGTGGATAAACCAATAAAAACATATCAACTCAATTGTAGTAAAAAATTTCCTCACACAACCACTACCTTTGTTTCTAAAAAAAAAAAAAAAAATTGTAGTAAAAAAAAAGTGTGAAACATAATTTTGTATTAGCATTACTTTGAAATTAGAATTCAGCCCAAACTGGTCCATAAAAAGCCCAACCCAACACAGTTGGGTACACCCGTCTTGGCCCAAAAAAATGAATCAACGTTAAATTTTTTCAGAGAACCGAAGCGAAAAGCATTTTCCCGCCTTTGACACACACAGTACAGTGCAAGATGTAAAGGTTTGTGGGTTTCAGTGCTAAATTGCTTACTGTTTGTGGGGAGTTGTTTGTTTAAAATGGTAATTGAATATTGAGGGGCTTATGAATAGGATTTCTAGTGCAAATGTATGAGCTTTGGGCCATCAAGTGCTAGTGAGCATGTTTGATTCTTTAAGAGTGGTTATTTGAGCTCTGCTTCTAATGGCACTTCCTTCTTGCACTAGTATGGGTGGAGGGTAATTTCATGGAAAACAGAAAAAGAAACAGCTGTCAGTTTGTGCAATACTGCTTGAGGTTGGTGCCATATTCAAATTGCCCCCTTTGAGGATCATGCTTAGTTGGGGACAATGTTGGGAAATGGCCTTTTTATAGTCCATTTTAATAAGCTAAGTGCAATTGTGATGTGCTATTGGATTTTAGTGTGTACTTAAAGTAACTTTTTCTAAGATGAAGTCAATGGTATATCATTCTGTTTTGCTTACAAAGTTACCAAAGAAAAATTGGTTCTTTTGTTTAATGTCCCACTTTACACACCATCTGAGTATATCATAATTTTTTTTTTTGGTAATAAGATATATATATATTTTATTATGTATTGTTATATTCTGCAGATTGTGGTTGGTGGAAGGAACAAATATCTGATCAATGGAAAACTTGCCCAGCCTAGTCAGGTTCAGAATCTTTTCCATTCGGTGCAGCTTAATGTTAACAATCCGCATTTTCTTATAATGCAAGGGCGTATTACCAAGGTTTTAAATATGAAACCCCCCGAGATCCTGTCCATGCTTGAAGAGGCTGCTGGTACAAGAATGTATGAGACAAAGAAAGAGTCTGCATTGAAAACACTTGAGAAGAAGCAGAGTAAGGTTGATGAGATCAACAAGCTTCTTGACCAGGAAATACTGCCTGCTTTGGAGAAGTTGAGGAAAGAACGGACGCAGTATATGCAATGGGCGAATGGCAATGCTGAGTTGGATAGACTTAAAAGGTTTTGCATTGCTTACGAATTTGTTCAAGCAGAGAGGATTAAAGATAATGCAGTATGTGGGGTGGAACAGGTAAAGGCCAGGATTGCCGAGACTGATGACAATATGGGAACTATGCGGGCAGAAATACAGGAGATGGAGACTGAAGTATCGAAATTGTCGGAGAAAGTAGACGCTATTTCTCAAGATCTTGTGAGGGAAGTGTCTGCACTGAACAATAAAGAAGACACTCTCAAAAGTGAAAAAGAAAATGCTGAAAAGGTAACTGAGTTTCACTTCTCAAACTCACTTTTTTCTTTTGTATATTTTCAAGCTTTGTGTATTTGTAAAAAAAATAAAGGGTTCACATTCTCTGCTCTTTCTGTTCCATAGTATCTCCTCCCCTTCCCCTTTTCCTTGCCAATTTTGTGAATATTGTAATTAGATTGTTAATAATATTGAAGATTTGAAGCATTCTGTGGAAGAGAAGGCCTCTGCTGTTAGAAAGGCTGAAGAAGGGGCATCTGATCTGAAAAAGAGGTTTGAGGAACTTACTAAGAGTTTGGAGAAGTATGAAAATGATTACCAGGTATATATGCTTATATTGTGTGTGCTATTCCATTGACATTGGTACTGCTTTCAGTTGATTGGAAATCAGATTGCATTTTTGAATTTGATTATGTAAAACTATGGTTAGGATGTATTAGCTGGCAAGAGCAGTGGAAATGAGGAGAAATGCCTTGAAGATCAACTAGGTGATGCCAAGGTAGCTGTTGGAAGTGCTGAAACAGAGTTGAAACAGTTGAAAACAAAAATAAGCCACTGTGAGAAGGAACTGAAAGAGAAAAGACGTCAGTTAATGTCAAAACGTGAAGAAGCTGTTTCTGTAGAGAAAGAGCTTAAGGCTAGAACAAGTGATGTTGAAAATGTTAAGAAGGCATTAGAGTCTCTTCCATATAAAGAGGGACAGATGGAGGCATTACAAAAGGTTGCTATGGTTATATCCACCACTTATATAGTATATAAATCTCAATTTAGTCAATAATTCTGTAAATTAAAAAATTTCTTCAGGATCGTGCATCTGAGTTGGAGCTGGTGCAGAAGTTGAAGGGTGAAATACGTAATCTGTCAGCACAATTAGCAAATGTTGAGTTCACATATCGTGACCCTATGAGGAATTTTGATAGGTCAAAGGTAAAAGGTGTGGTGGCAAAGCTTATCAAAGTAAGGGATAGCTCCACGATGACTGCCTTAGAGGTTAGAATGCATGATACATCATTGTTCATTTCATATCTGAAATTTGTTAAGTTGACTCTTACAAATTTAGTGAACTTTCAGGTTACTGCTGGTGGAAAGTTGTTTAATGTTGTTGTAAACACAGAAAATACTGGGAAACAACTGCTTCAGAATGGTGATCTTCGAAGAAGAGTGACAATTATACCTTTGAACAAAATACAATCCCACCTTGTTCCTCCAAGGGTTCAACATTCTGCTGTTAGATTGGTTAGTCACTGCATTAATTTTTCTCCACAGTCTAACATCTTTGTCAGATAAATTGTTCTGGGAATAATACTATTCTTTCAATTTTAGGTAGGCAATGATAATGCAGAACTGGCTCTTTCCTTGGTTGGTTATGAAGAGGAGTTGAAGGTGTGTTTCCAATGGGCCCATTTGATTTGATGTTTTAAGCCTCAAAACTGCGAGCTGCTAATTTTGAATTGTTGATGCATTTTTCTGTGGTATTATTGTTAAATATTCAAGTAATTAGTGGTAAGGTTTGTGATGCATTTTTCTGCACCTAAACAAATTTGGGTGCTGAAGTTTGTTGCATGCATTTTTAAGTTTGTTTGTTTGCTAGTTACAAACAGCAGATGCATAGACTTGTGATCAACTTCTGTACGTTTTCTTTACCCTTTCATGGATGAGTTGAATATACATTTTATCAAATTCTAAAAGTTTGTGTACTGTAAATTGCAGACTGCTGTGGAATATGTATTTAGTTCAACCTTTGTTTGCAAGACCGTTGATGCTGCAAAGGAGGTACGCTCCTTTTTGGCTCTTTTTTCATCTAGGGCATCAATTCAAGAGCTTGATTCAACTCATGGTGGTTGTCCTTGCTTTGGTGATGGCATGTTCACATCTTTTATTTGGTGTTCTAGTAGTCCTGACAAAAATTCTTGACTTTCACATTGTTATTCAATTTTAAAAAATTCTTTTATTTGTTTCCAAATCAATCTTAAACATGGTTGGACACAAGTGTTGTGACCTAAAGTGTCTGAAATGCCAAATTATCTGATGTTTCCCCTTCTAATCACTGTCACTTTTAATGTTATTGTTCTTGGTACTTTTTGAGAAGTGTAAATGAGGTAATCATTATAGGTTTTGTATCCAGCTCTATTGGACATGCTTTTCTGATGATGCCTTTTAATTAATTTATTTATTTTTAAAATAGAGATTTCTCAATCATTAGTTGCACATTGCATTTTCTTATGGCTTTGCCCAACTTGGCTTGCACTTTGTTGAATGTTTCATAGGTTGCTTTTAATAGGGAAATTCGCACCCGAAGTGTCACTCTTGAAGGGGATATATTTCAGCCAAGTGGTCTTTTGACTGGTGGAAGCCGCAAGTAAGTCACTATTTTTCCTTGTGCTCTAGTTGATAGTTGTCTCAGGCATTCTTAAATTTATTGCAAACATTCTCCATTCTCTCTCTAATAAGATTCATAGGTTTCCTGACTAATTATATAGAACCAATATTGTTCTTTTGCATGGTTTGTGTGCTTTGCCTACGAACTCAAAGGTATTGTTATTTTATGCTTGTTAGAATATGCTTTCAAGTATTTGTGTCTTCTTCTTTATAGATGTTCTAGATGGCCTTTTAAAATAACCATTTGTTGCTTTAGGGGTGGTGGTGATTTGCTAAGGCAACTTCATCATTTGGCAGAGGCTGAATCAAAACTTTATGCACATAAGAAAATGTTGTCTGAAATTGAAGCAAAGGTAGACCTTGAACAGCCTATCGTCTTTGTCAGAATAAAAGTTTCTTGTGATTATCAGGGAAATTTCTTTATGCGTACACTTTTAACGATGTGTGTTACATTTCGGTCTTTGCATTGATTGTTAATTGGAGGAATCTGAGTTCTCCAATTTCTTTTTGACATGATTAAAGACTTAAAATTATGTGGGCCATATGAGTGCATTCATATCCTTGATGTTTGATATATTTATCCATGACAAATGCATTTTTCTTGTTCTAAGTAGAGTTGGAAACAGTTTGCAATCAAACAGTTTGCAGTAAACATTTTCACTAGAGAATTGCTCTACCAGTCACTTGTCAAAATAATCCTTGTTAGCATGCAAAAGAAGTTTAGCGAGACAAAAAAAATGCCCTTGTTGCTGAACCTGCTCAGAAGTTAATAGTTTCTTTGCTGTATTGTCAACTACATTCATAGAGATATACACAATGGCTAATGATAAAGATAATGGTAGAAATGTTTTTTAATGTGATACATTTATGAACCCATGCTTTATTTGTTCTTGGTGTCTGGATTTGGAAGCATTGTGTGCCCAGCATTGTGCATTTTTTATTGGGATGCAGAATGCAAAATATATGCCTATCTTCACAGTTCGCTTTTTAGTGTTGGAGTGCAACACTCATGTCAATCCAACAATATTTCGTTGGGGTTGAAGACATAAATTCTTAGTTGTCATAGTCTCATGTAGAGCCACATCTTGTGAAAGGCATGGCAAAATTTGCAGTATTGAAGCGCCAATTAAGCTTAGCAAGAAGAAAAAGGTTTCTGCCCTTAGCTGTATGAAGGCTGAGCCCCCCTTCACTTTTAGGCCGGATAATTTTCTGCCAGCCCATCCAATGCATTTTCTTGATCAACTCTGAAGAGTCCCATAAAAAATTTCTATTAACTTTATCAATGTTGTCTAGGAGCTTACCCGGAAGGGCATTGCATTGCATGACATAAGTTGGAATGGTGGACGAAGAAGCTTGGACGAAAAAGTATACTTAATAGTTAATATATCTTTGATATTATTATCTTAAGGACCTTAGTTTCATATGCTTTTTTATATTTAAAACTAGTGATGTTAGAGATACTACAAATTTCTTAACAAACTAGTATGTTAACTTTTAAATATATAAAAAAATAAAAAAGAAGCAGTACATGTCCAAACAAAGAACAAGCTGGTCGTTGAAGTTAATCAAGAACATATATATAACAGATTTCATTATAGTTGAGCCAGAATGAGATGTAACTGGTAAGCAATCCAACAAATTATCCAACCAAACCCTAATCAACACTAACTGATTATTGTTATTCTTTTTTTCTTTTTTTTTGGGGGGGGGGGGGGTGGGTGGTGGGAATCCAAAAAAAGAGAAGTCTTATAAAAATTTTCATTTAAATGTGGTAATTTTAAAATGTTTTAATTTTGCAACGTTATTGTCTTGTTCTTTTAGAGGTGAAGAAAGGTGGCGTGGTGCTTCCAACAACACCAATTCCTGGAACTCATTTTGGATTAGGTTATGGTTATGATGAATCCAAAAAGTCATCAATTCAAGGTATTTGGAATTAGAGTGTATATATATATATATATTTTTTTTTTTTTTCTTGTAATTCTTGCATATAATTTTGTATGCTTTTTATAGTAAAAATAAATTGATAGAATTTCTAATATCTCTCTATTTTCAAAAGCCTTAATTTTGCAGTATTATTGTTTTACTCTTTCAGAAGCGAAGAAACATGGAATTGTACCTCCGTCAGGACCAAATCCATTCGCCTATATACCCGATAGGCCTGCAGTCCTGGGTAGTCGAACTTGAGTGCTTTCTTTGCAATCCATATATGTATGATAACGTTTGAGATATGTGGCCCATGAATAAAAGGAGTGAATGAATTAATTCTCTGCCTCCACTACGTACTTGATGATTTAATAAGCTACAAACCTTTGACATTACAAGTTATTAAATAAATATAAAAGAAAACATCTCTACCTTCTTGATGAAACAGTCACTAGCAGCTATCCAATCTGAAAATTCACGCCATGTGACTTGTGATTATGGTAGCTGCGACGAACGTTTAGTGCACATTATTGTACCTTTGGAATTCTATTAAACTATTTTCATATAAATATGGCTTCTCGAATTTTGTTGTTGTTGATAATTTAATAGTTACAACAGCGAGAGATGATTCAAACTTTGGATGTCATCATAATATTTATTTGCAATTGTAGCTATCATCGCTAAACTCGGACTTTACATGTGACCAAAACATCATGGTAAATGACTAAAGTTATTATCAATTTTACTACAAAAAATTTATAAAATAATGTGCTAATGAATATACTAAGAGTATTATAGCTCAATTTACACTTCCTAAAAACTTTTGAAATTATGTGCAAACTTCTGAAGTCACATAAAAGCAACCTTTAAGATCCTCAAAATAATTCAAGAACTCCAGAACCGTACAACCCAAACAATGGCCCAAATATCATGGTGCTTATTATCTTTTTGTATCGGATCATATTATCTCTACTGTAATTCCTCAATTAGTATAATTTTGCAGGCCTCACAAGGCAATGTGGCCATTTTGTAGAAATTTGATTTAATTATGTTTTTGATTGTGGTCTAGTTGGCCCTTTTGGAGAAACGGAGCCTTAGAGTTTTTTTTTTTTTTTTTGGTGAGAAAAGAAGCCTTATTGATTTTGAAAAAAGCAAATAAAAGGCCCCACAATAATATTAGTGCGCTTCTAACGCGATAAGTGTGACTTATTTTTTTGTAGAGTTCAATATATCAGGTTGGTTTGGTTCCCTTCAAACTCTTCTCAGTTATTTAGTTAGCAAGGGCTAATTTTTTCTTTCTTGTTGCATCGTCCAGTTTTTTAGATGTTGTTAGGAAGCTTTCAAAAAACTTATATAGCAAAAAACAGTGCTAAGGATGTGTTTGAATATCGCTTATTTTGCTGAAACTAAAAAATTATTGCTGAAAATACTATAGATAAAGGTAAAAGTTAGTTGAATAGTATCGTAAAGCCCATAAATAATAGTAAAAAGTGCCGTAGACCTATAAATAGTAGCAAAAATAAATTAAATAGTAAAATAATTTTAATTTATAATTCATTCCCAAAAGTACACTTAAAGCCTTGGAAAAAATTACCTCCCCCTCTGGCGGGGCAAACTAAACAACTTTGTGAAACGATAAAGTATCCCACTTTTGCATTAAAGGTTTAGATTCCAAGCCTGACTAATATTAGATGCTTAATATTAACTCTTTAAAATACTATTCTAATTTTCAATCTTTCTTATAGTTGTTCATATGGTAAATTTAATTATATAACCATGTACTTAGGCTATATCACATTCAAGCTACTGAGAGCTTTCCATTTTGTAGTTACCTCTATTATCTGGGATGGTGAAGTATGTAAAAAGGAACTCTTTATATATAGCAGGAAGCACGCACGAGTGTACTGATTGGGCCAGCGCACCCGAGTCGGATACGCACGAACACGTTGTGCAGCTGTGGACGCGACTGCATGCAAATCCGTGGCTGAACTTTTTTTCTTTTTTTTTTTTTTCGATTCGGGCCTAAACAGGCCCTGAATCGGTGTTCAAAAAAAAAAAAAAAAAAAAAAAAAAAAAAAAAAATGAAATGCACTGGAGGAAGAAGAGAAAAAAAGAAAAAGAAAAATAAGAACAAGATGAGAACAAAAGCCTGAAATGCACCTGAAGTTTGAAGTGACTACCTTTCCACGATACAGAGGTAGCAGAGAAACTAAGGGTCTGTTTGGATAGAACTTATTTTGCTGAAACTGAAAACTGAAAACTGAAAACACTGTAGCAAAATAATTTTTAAATGTGTGAATAGTACCGTGGGACCCATTTTTAATAAAAAAGTTATTAAAAAGCGAGATTTGTGGGTTCTGTACACTATTCACGGGACCCACAGAACTAATAAAAAGACTGAAAAGTCAACAATTGCCGGCTACTGTTCACATGAACAGTAGCCGTTGTTCCCTAAACGAGTGCGGAGCAGCAGGGAAATAAAAAAAAAAAAAAAGGTGAAGAAACGTAAACGCAAATGTAAAAGCTGGATCCAAACTCAGCCTAAGAGTGCATTTGGGAAGCGCGTTTTGCGCTTCCCAGACGCACGTTTACGTTTCAGAATTTTTTTTTTTTTTTGTCAAGCCCTAACTTTTTGACTTTTCTTGTGTGAACAGTGCTTTTATGCACTGTTCATGGGTCCCACAAAATATACTTTTCAGCAACTTTTTCATTAAAAATGGGTCCCACGATACTATTCACACATTTAAAAATTATTTTGCTATAGTGTTTTTCAGTTTTCAGTTTCAGTTTTCAGTTTTCAGCTGTATCCAAACGGACCCTAAAAAAAGAAAAAGAAAAAGTAATATAAGAATAGAGAGAATGACTGATTGGGTATGTGAGAAAGAGTGGCTAGGTGGAAAAGAGTGGATGTGGTTTAGTGGTCGAGTGGTTCACATGGGTGGGTTTGGGAATTGGGAAAAGTGAATTTCAAGAAGTTTCCTAGTTTCTAATTACTCAAAATGTTGACTTTATTTACAAAAATGCTATTAATTTTTTTTTTTCTTTCAAAAAAGCTCTGTAATCTCCTTTATTCTGATTCTCTTTTTAAATTAGACTAGTTGTAGACCTATGTGATACGTGATAATAGATAATTATTTTTCTAAATTTTGTTGTAGATAATTTTGTTCTCCCCAAAAAGTTAAACAATTTCTAAAATTATTTTATCTTTCTAACTCTGTCGATATATTATTTTATTATTTTGAATTGTCTTTGATTGGTATTATTCCTTTATGAAGTGGTCCATATTATTCCAAATTATGTTATAGTGCACTATGTTTTTCTATTTTTTTTTCCTTGTGCAGTTAAACAACCAAGTTAGGTCAAGAACAATATTGTTGGAATTTGGATATACTTTATTGGATTCCTTTAAAAAAAAAAAAAAAAATCTTTTGCTTCTTTATGGAAGAAGATTTAGTCATACATTTTGGTGGAAGTTCAATGCAATCAATGACATTCTAGAAAAAAGAAAAAGGAAATGATGCCATTGAAAATGGTTTTATTCAGCAGTAAAAAGTTTACCCGTGATAGATAGTGATGCAGAGGACTGGACATCCATATCTATTTTTAATCATGACTAAAGCTAATTGGTTTGTATTTTTTAGCATAAAGTTTTGAGTAATGCTATAGACACAAAAAAACCACAGCAATTTCTCAATGTTTTTAGATTAGCATGTCAAAAAATGTAAATAGGAGAGTGTAATGAGTACATAAATGAGTTGACAGGTTAATTTAAAAGTGTTGTGAAGTTGTTGTAACTTTTTATCATTTCCTTAGCCTTATTTTTCCAAGTCTTAAATTGACTGGGCAAAATAAAAGTAACTTTCGGTGAGATAAGAAAGTAGGAGGCAAATTCCTCTGTTCTTTTTAGTAGAAAGGCAAGTGATCTTTGGACTATATGCTTTTATAGCCTATAATACCATGCCCTAGAGACAAGCCCATGTACCAAAACGATGGCCTCTAAGAAGTTCGTCACTTGGGGATTTCTCTTCATTTTGATGTTTCTGTTGGTCTCAGAAGCGGCATCCAGGAAATTACTTGAGACTTCTGAGCTTGGCAATTCAAGTAACTCTGTTCTTATTCTTGGTTTTTATTTTCAGTTTGCTTCTTTATATTATTCTCATTTGATTAAGATGAATCGAGTGAAAAAGAAAATGAAATAAGTTAAGCTTATTTGCTTTAAAGCTATTTTTGGTGGATTAGAGTGGAAACACACACACTCTCTCTCTCTCTCATAACACAGGGTTAACAAAATAAAACAACTTTGTAAATTTCAATAGAAATATTATTACGAGTCAATGATATTTCATACTCTTATAGAAAGCGATTACTATATTTTATGCTTGGATATATTTAATTGTTAAATATCTTGATATTATTTTTTTTTTAAGCGCCTTTCATATACTTCTTTACATTTCAAGTTAGTGATGTTAGAGTTACTACAAATTTCTTATCAAACTAGTATGTTAACTTTTAAATATACAACAAAAAAAAGCAGCTCATGCCCAAACAAAGAACAAGCTGGTCATTGAAGTTAATCAAGAACAAATATATAACAGATTTCATTATAGTTGAGCTAGAATGAGTGGTAATTGGCAAGCAATCCAACAAAAACCCTAATCAACACTAACCAATTATTGTTATTCTTTTTTTTTTTTGGGGGGGGGGGGGGTGGGGGGGGGTGGGTGGAATCCAAAAAAAGAGAAGTCTTGTAAAATTTTTCATTTAAATGTGGTAATTTTAAAATGTTTTAATTTTGCAACATTATTGTCTTGTTCTTTTAATTAGATATGCAGAAAGGTCCGGTGCTTCCATCACCACCAAATCCCGGAACCCATATAGTAGGTTATGGTTATGATCAATCTAAAAAGTCATCAACTATAGGTATTGGAATTAGAGTATATATATATATTGTTTTTTTTCCCGTAATTCTTGACACATTATTTTGTGAGCTTTTTATTGTAAAAATAAATTGATAGAATTTCTAATATGTCATTAAAAAGCCTTAATTTTGCAGTACTATTGTTTTACTCTTTCAGAAGCGAAGAAACCTAGAGGCCCTGTAACTCCGACAGCACCAAATCCTCGCGCCTTTATACCCACACCACCTGCAGCTCCGGGTAGTCAAACTTGAGTGCTTTCTTTGCGATCTATCTATCTATATATATATATATATGATAACGTGTGAGATATGTGGCCCATGATCAATAGAAGGAGTCAATGAATTCTCTGCCTCCACTACTTGGTGATTTATTAATAAGCCACAACACTTTGATGATATTAGGAATTATTAAATAAAAAAAGAGAATTTCGATCTACCTTCCCTGCTCTATCGAACACTAGCATTGGCATTACTACATGTAGTTCGTGTCCGATCTGAATTCACTTGTGAATTTGTGATTATATTGGCAGTGACGCACGTTTAGTGCACATTATTGTACCTTTGGAATTCTATTAAACTTTTATGGCCTTTAAAATTTTGTCGTTGCTGATAATTTGATACTTACATTGACAGCGAGTAGGGATTCAAAATCTGAATGTCATTGTGGAAAGTATTTGCAATTGCAGCTATCATTGCTAAACCCAGACTTTCCATGTCACCAAAACATAATGAAAAATGCCTAAATTTATTATCAATTTTATTACAAAAAATGTATAAAATAATGTGATAACCAATATACCAAGAGCATTATAGCTTAATTGACACCTCCTAAAAATTTTTGAAATCATGTGCAAACTTCTAAAGTCACATAAAAACAACCTTCAAGATCCTCAAAACAATTCAAGAACCCCAACAATGCCCCAAATATCACGGTGCTTATTATCTTTTTGTTTAAAATCATGTTATCTCTACTGTAATTCCTCAATTCGTATAATTTTTGTTGGCCTCATGAGGCAATGTGACCATTTTGAAGAAATTTGATTTGATTACGCCTTTGATTGTGGTCTAGTTGGCCATTTTTTAACGAGTACAATCTATTGCTGTGATTCTCATTCTCACTAGAGTTACTGATTTAGAATAGGGCAGATAAAATGCTCCACAAACACAATACTAATAGTGTGTTTCCAATGTGATAAGTGTCACATATATTTTTACAGTGTTCAAGATACCAGGTTATTAAGTTAGAAAAGGGCTAATTTTTCTTTCTAGTTGCATCGCCCAATTTTAAGATGTCGTGGGAAAGCTTTCAAAAAAACTTATATAGTAAAATACAGTACTAAGTTAAGATTTATATAGCAAAAAACCAGTACTTTGTTTCTTTTTCGGTAATAAGACTAGAACATTGTAATTAGACTCATTGGTCCCAGATTTATGCAAATGAGATGTTGTTGGAAAACTTGAGATATCAATTTTTTGTTTATGGTTTTTTTTGGGCACCCAATGTTCTAGGATTTCAATAAGTCACAGGTATAAGAAGATTTCAATCCACATTTGCTTCAAAAAAATTTCTCATTTTCTTGGGTTGGGATTATCTCAGAGTTTTCATATTTATGACCCCCCAGATTGAAGCTCATTGTGTGGTCTTTCAAATGAAACTTAATTCGAGTGAATCAGACATCGTTTGACACATTTTGACTGATGTCAAACATAACTCAAAGATTTCTATACTTGGCCAAAAGAGGAGTTGCATATTGTGTAACTTTCATATATTCACGATACTCAACTTGATTCAAATTCCTCAACCCAAATCCCTGAAGACTCACTCTAGAGCTTCTTTAGCTAACACATGAGTAGAATGATTACAAGCATATATAATTTATCAGATCGAAAATAACATTCCTAAAATGTGAAGCTGCCCATTTAATATCTTCTTCTAGAACACCAAATTCTGATGAACATGGCTCAGGTTGTTGCTGTGCAGAACAAAGCCGTATGAAAGTTAATTGCCCTTCAGTTGTAACTTGTACTTTATGGCCAAATCGGCCATTTACTGCTTTTCGTGGAAATTATTAGGAACATACCACTATTTGCAAAATAAGTAGCAATATATCACTTTTTTGAAACTCGAGTTCATGAAACTCGAGTTTGCTCTGTAAATCGAGTTTTAAACACTCGAGTTTCATAAAAAAGCTTGTGCTGACATGGATTTTTTTTTTTGAAAAGATGTCACATGAAACTCGAGCTTGGTAAACTCAAGTTCCATGCAACACAATACTTGAACTTACCAAGCTCGAGTTCTTTGTAAATACAAAACTCGAGCGTATTGCTCTTTTTCTTCTTCTTCTATGGTACTCGAGTTTCCCAAGCTCGAGTCCCTTGTAATATGGAACTCGAGTTTGGTAAGCTCGAGTTCCTTATACTTTTTTTTCCCGATCATTTGAACGCACAAGCATATGTTTTTATTTATTTAAATAGAAGCATTGTAAAATATAGAAATTTCAACACACTGAGAAGTTTAAGCTACATATTGTTACTTTATCAATCCTGTTCCGATAGAAGTTTAAGCTTAAACTTCTTTCGGTGTGCCCATGACTAAAAATGGAGTGAGATTTTTCTTTTACATCTTGTTCTAATTTCTCATTGTAACCCCCAATATTTTAATCAATTTGACCATAACGCTTCCGAGAAGTTAGAAATTGATGAATGTGTTAAAAATGAATGAACAAGGGGTATGAGTGGCCTAAAAATTAATATTTTGAAATCAAAATTTCTATATTTTACAATGCTTCTATTTAAATAAATAAAAACATATGTTTGTGCGTTCAAATGAAAAAAAAAAAAAAAAAAACTTATTTTTATGTTTATGTTTATTTGTAGATTATCGGGAAAAAAAAGTATAAGGAACTCAAGCTTACCAAACTCGAGTTCCATATTACAAGGAACCCGAGCTTGGGAAGCTCGAGTACCATAGAATAATATGCTCAAGTTTTGTATTTACAAAGAACTCGAGCTTGGTAAGCTCGAGTATTGTGTTGCATGGAACTCGAGTTTACCAAGCTTGAGTTCCATGTGGCATTTTTTCAATAAAAAAATCCATGTTAGCACAAGTTTTTTTTATGAAACTCAAGTGCTTAAAACTCGATTTACAGAGTTTCATGAACTCGAGTTTCAAAAAAGTGGTATATTGCTACTTATTTTGCAAATAGTGGTATGTTGCTAATAATTTTCGTGAAAAGTGGTAAATGGCCATTTTGGCCGTAGGGCTTTGCTTATTGTTGTTTATTTCCAAAGGATTACAAAATTCATAAAACAACATTGATTAAAATGTGGATGGCTCAAGGGTTCATTAGGTCTTCAAGTCCAGATCAATGCTTGGAAGATATTGGTCATAAGTATTTTATGGATTTGCTTTGGAGATCATTCTTTCCGGAAGTTGAGGAAGATGAGAGAGGTAATATACTACAATTTAAAATGCATGATCTTGCAAAATCAATAGCAGCATCTGATAGCACCACTCTTTATTCAAAAGGGGAAGATATTCATGAAAAAACAGGTCATGTATCATTTGATAGAACGTTTCTCTTATCATCAGGAATTCCAATCTCGTTGAATAAAGCAAGCAAGATAAGAACATTTCATTTGCCAAGTGAATCAAGATACGAATATGTAGGCTTGGATGAGTCAACTTGTAATGCAATTGTTTCAAGTTTTAAGTTCATACGCTATTGCAGTTGTTGTTGGAGCTACTGCAACTTCTACTAGAGCTGTTGCAGCTTTTGCTGGAGCTGTTACAGTTACTATTGGAGCTGTTGCGGCTTCTGCTGGAGCTATTGCTAGTATTTTTGGCTAAGTTTCCTCTTTTGGAAAGTTATGTGTTTAGTCTATGGTTTTATTACAATATAATTTTGGTAAGTAATAAACTAGTTGGTTAATATTTAAAGAAGTTTTAGAAATGTAATTATGGTTATTTGTGTTTTGACCAAATCTTGGGGAGCAAGGAGAGCATTTAATGCTAGATATGAGATATTAATATAGACTAGTCGCATAGCCGCACGTTACGCGTGATAATTTTTTTAGGATGGTCTCATTGAATATTTTATTAATACTATAATTTTAGTTATTAACCATTGGTTTTTCATTAGTTTTTAAGTTAATAAAAACCTTAAATATACATTTTTTTTACCTTTACACACACACACATATATAGTGAATCTTTACACATACCTTTAAAAAAACTCTATATATTCCACTTTTTTGGATGCGTAAAATTATAGACTACTACTCCATAATGATAGTGGCTTGTTAGTTTTTAGACCCCTTAAAAACACAATTGGATTAACCTAGGTAATTAGCCAAGTTGTTACTTAGTCCAATTTAACAAATACTAGGTTATCACAATCAAAACAATCATATCATGCAAAGCAGCGGAAAGATAAATAACACAAAGATATGATCACCCAGGAAACCAAGCGGGTAAACATCTGGGGAGGATTGGACCTAGCTATCCTCAAGGTAAACTTGAATCCACTATCTTGAAAGAATCGAAGTTCATACAATAAGACTTACAAGCCCCCACGCTCGACTTCTTATTGCTACCCACCAGTAGAACTTACTGACACGACCACGTGCAAGCTCCGAATCCACGGACTCCTTCTTTCTTGGATTCACCACCAGATACAAACACACCCGCTTGTGTTTCTTTAAGTTTCAATGGCAGCAACTGAGTTGATCATCAAGGTGTAGATAAAATCTCCTCCTTGAAAACCCTAAGTTTGTGTAAAGGAAAGCTCCTTTAGATCTCACAAGAGATTTACACAAACAGCAATATGAACAACAATACAACTCTCTAGCAACCAAGACTTTAGAGAGGTTTGGGTACAAAACCTTAAAACCAAAAGAGACACAAGAGGCACTCTAATCTCTCTAAAAATAACTTCAAAAAACGTTCTAAGGTTTCCCTTATATATAGGAGAGTTTTACTTGAACCCTAATACGTTTAAGTAGAGTTTGGGCTGAATTGGAACTCTGCAGAAAAATAAATCTGCACATGGTTCAATCGATCGAGTCTAATTTTCGATCGATTGAGCCTTGCAGATTTAGTCCAATAAATTCTGCAATCACTCGATTCCAATTTTACAACTAAACATACTTTGAGCAAGCCTAAACCTAGACTCTATGTTTTGATCATGGTTTGCCAACATAATACAAATTGAAGTTCTAATACATTAGTTCCTAATTTCTTAGAACCTAACATGGCTAATTAATTATATATATATATATATATATTTTAGTGATTTTATTTGTAATGCTTCTTACCATTATCATATATTTACTAATTGATGATTTGCATAATAAAGACGATAAATAAGAGGTAGCATTGTTCATTAGATTTTCGAAAGTAATAGTGTATGAAAATTATATATATATATATATATATATTATAAATAAGGTTAAATGAAATGACAAAAAATGGATTTTTAAATTTTCTAATTTTATTTCTTATGTAATTTCTACTACTATCAACGAACATCTCATTTTTAGTTATGATTAATATGGTTTCCATAGCTAGAGTTTGATTAGTTTTAAATTTAAATTTAGTACTATGATTGTATTTAATTGTTGATTTAATTTTTTAAGTGAATTTAACGGTTTATGTTACTACACTGTAAAGTTTTTAATGTTCTCCACACAGTAATCTCTATTTTATTTTTTACTTCTCCTTACAACCTCTTTATTTTCCAATCAACGATTACTAATTAACGTTTGGTTTTTTTTTTTCTTTATCTACTCTTTATTAATTTGTATTGGTTTTTTTTATACCATCTCTCTCTCTCTCTCTCTCTCTCTCTCTCTCTCTCTCTCTCTCTCTCTCTCTCTCTCTCTCTCTCTCTCCATTGGCAATCTATCGTTTTCCAAAATTTGATGATGATTCTATGACATTAAATATGTATTATTAGTTGTTTTTTTTTAATTTTTTTTTTTTATATTTAAATTTAGTGTTTCTAACTTGATTTGTTTTGTATTTCATTCTTCCTTTGATGCATTGGGTGTGAGAATGAGTATTTCCCTAGCATTACTCCACTTAATGTGGACAATTTTTTTATTATTTTATTTAGGCAAAATATTATATTTTAAATTTTTTAAAATAAAAAAGGAGTGGAAATATAAATAATTTAATGATATATATGGGGGATGTAGCTGAATTTAAATGTTAAATAAAATGATATGAGAAAAAAAATTAAAATAAAATACATAACAATAAACACTAACTTATCCAAATAATTCTATGTAATATAATAATAGTACATTCTTATATACTATTTTTAATTATTTATAATGCAATATGATAATATTTAACAATCAAAGTCATAAAAAAATAAAAACGTAAAACCCAAAACTAAATCCCATCAACCAAAATAGAGTTTTAAAGAATACAAAACTTTATCAAGCTAAATTAGAGGTGCAAGAAAAATAAAAATAAAAATAAAAATAAAAATTCACCAAAAAATTGAGGGAGAAAGAGTGGGAAATAACCACTTTTTTTGTGAGAGAAAATTATGTAAAGAATGGAAGAGTGAATGACAAATTTATACCAAAAGGATGATAATAAAAAGAAACAAAATAAAGGAAGATAAAAGGAAAGAGGAAGAGTGATATCAAGATAGAATGTTTGGGGAGATGAAAAGGTAAAGAGAAGGAGAAAAGTTGGAGAAAGTATAAATGTTAAAAAAAAATGAGTACAATTTGATAAACACAATTTTCTTTTATTTGAATTTAAGTAAAATATTACATCTTAAATTTTTTAAAACAAAAAGAGAGAGAAAATATAAATATTTTAATGATAAGGAGGATGTGGTTGAATTTCAATATTGAGTAAAATCAAAGAAAAGGAAAAAATAAGAAAAATTAAAAGATATAACAATAAACACTAAATTATTCAAATTATGCTATGTAATTGAATAATATTTTATTTTTATCTACTATCCTTAATTTTTATAATGTAATCGGATAAAATTTAACAATCAAAGAGCAAAATAATAATAATAATAACTTAAAACACAAAACTAAATCGTATCAACTAAAATTAGAGTTCTTAAAAACACAAAAATTTATCAACCTAAAGCGGAGTTGCAATAAAAAATAAAAATCCACCAAAACATTGAGAGAGAGAGAGAGAGAGAGAGAGAGAGAGAGAGAGAGAGAGAGAGAGAGAGAGAGAGAGAGAGAGAGAGAGAACCTTTTTGTGAGGAAAAACTATGCAAAGAATGGAAAAGAGTGACAAATTTATAGTAAGAGGTAAGAGATAAGAAGTGACAAATAAAAGAAGATGAAGGGAAAGATGAATAACAATATTAAAGTAGAGGGTAGTGGAGAGATGAAAAGGTAATGGAAGAAGAAAGGTTGAAGAAAGTGTAAATATTTGAAAAATAAGTGAATGTAAAAAAAAAAATTATAGGAAAATTGGAAATAAAAAAGAAATATATATATATATATATATATATATAGATGTTAAAACTGACAAGAATGAATATGTAAAGTCAATAATCTATTTATATATATATTATTAAAAAAATAGGAATAAATAATAAATAATAATTATGTGGCAATTGACGTGGTGATAAGGTGGCGCAACAGGAGCTTAGCAGTAATAAATGTCACGCTTTAACTTTTAGTAATATATAGATTTAGCCATGTGCTTGGGATTGATTTAAATGAAAATAATAATATAATTAATATGAAATGATAAAATTACATTTTTAAACTTATATTATATGATGGACATTAATTTTTATGTAAAGAGCATGGAGAGTTTTATCATTTTAAGTGTTATGTGATATGAGCGTCTTACCAAATGTTACCTATTGCACACTGACTCGTCATAGTTCAGGGATTTGGGGAAGACATGCCAAGCAACATGTTTTCCTTTATCAACTTGTTTTCCTTTATCAACTTTGAACCATTGGAGTTTTATTGAACATACTTTTTGGCTCTCCAAATCATGACTCCCAAAATTCCCCCGATGAGACTCATGAGCTTGGATCATGAGCCAAAATGAGATGATGTGCTATGAGCTTGAACCATGGGTTTTGACGCATTTTTGTGTGTGTAAATATAGGCTCTTTTGGGCTTTAAAAAAGATTTTCCCAAAATTCATGATAATGTTGATGTGGTGCGAGTTGGCAATGAAATAAAGCCATGCGGTGTGAAAAATTTGTCCTCAACAGAGAGTTTTTTATAATTCAGAAGTTGGGGATGAGGGATTTGGAACTTGGACGTTGCTTTTAGAAGCTTTTAGAAAAATCAAAGTGTCAATTAAAGCTAAAAGACTCTTGGCATATATCTTTAGTTTAAAACTAGTGTATAACCCGTGCATATGCAAGATACAATTAAAAAAAAATTACAATTACACACATATATGGATTCAAATTATATTCTCTCTTTCTTTTATTTTTTTATTTTAATTTCTTTTGGATATACACGAGTTTACTCTTTCTTTTTTTCTTTATTAAGTTTTTGATAATTTATTTATATTAGACCCTTTGTCTTTTGCACCTCATTAACTCACTTAGAACCCAAAAAAAAAAATAAATAAATAAATAGGACACGTGACGCAAATTAGACAACAATTGGAATTCAATTTTAAACCAAATTGAATTTTCTCTCAGTTTTACCTAATATACACACACATAGATCTCTGTAATTCCTTTCTTTTTACTTGTTAATTCATTATCCATATGTACTTGGTTGAAAAGAATGTGTAAATCAAGCTTCATTTGAGAATTTTTTTTTTATGAAATATCTTGATTCAATCTCTGGCTCTCTACAAATCACAGATGTATGCATTTGATAATTTGGCTTGCGAAAAAAATTAGGGATCAATATCTTGGCCGCTTACTTATTAATAGTTAGCTCCACTTATGGAACAAATTTACATGCCTCTTAAATTACCAAAGTATCTTTATGATTAAAATTTATTCTTAATATTTTTTTTTTGAGAAGAAAATTTGTAGTTAACATCTTCTAATTGTCAAATTCATTTTTCTTACCCGTTTCTATTTGGTGGGGAAACACAATTTTGTTCCTTGAACTTTGCACTAAAAGCTCTAAAATTGAGCCAATTGATTTCAGTTGTAATTAATGTTGATTAGTTCAAGGTCTAGAGACGCAGTGTGCCCTTCTTGCCAAGAAAAGGCACCATCCTAGCTTAAAAAATCTTTATGCCTTGCCGAGGAACGATTTGTGCTTGATTTTTGATATATGACTAGTAGGTATTGTTGTTATCATAGTATGTTCCGCAATCACTTCAAGTGAAATAGATGCGACTATTTTGAAGATACATCCATAAAACTACATCTACATATTGTGGGGTATCTTATTCTAAATTAACACAAAAAATTATAGAAATAAGAAAATGTGAATAGCACAATTAATAATTTAATCCCTAAACCAAATGGCAATCGACTGAAACTTGTGTTTGGGATCCACTAAGGCTAGTCTGCCAGACCATTCAAAACAACGGCCCATGGGCCTATTAGTGCATTCACTGGATTACTTGGATTGGCCCATTAACCCTTCTCTTGAACGATGGTGGGCACTCTTTCACTCCCTCAACTTTTGATTGTGGATATTTTTTTGGCTTGTTTTAATTTTATTTATTTTTTTACATATCATTGGTTTTTTCCCTGTTCTTGATAGAAATCGAAGTCCAAATTTCTTCATTGTTCTCTTCAAGAAATATAGAGTTTAATGAAAATATTTTGGTTTCAACAAGTTAACAACTCAATAATTGAATAGGTGATGTATCTGGATGGCCTTGATTTCTAGTTGTGTATTAGAATAGAGTGAAAATTGGCACTTAAGGTCTGTTCGGATACAACTTATTTTTGCTGAAAACTGAAAATTGAAAATACTGTAGCAAAATAATTTTTAAATGTGTGAATAGTGCCGGGAACCCATTTTTAATGAAAAATTTGCTAAAAAGTGAAATTTGTAGGTCCCGTAAACAGTGCACGGGATCCATTGATGTGCATTGTTAACTGAAGAATAGCCACTGATGTGTAGGAATGGCAATGGGTCGGGTTTTTGCATACCCGGACCCGACCTGCGGGCCAAGACCCTCGACCTGGACCCAGCCCGATTATTAATCAGGTTTTTTTCTGGGGCCCAGACCCTCCCCGTGGGCCTTGTTTAGCCACTTGGGCCCAAATCTGGCACAACCAATTTTTTTAAGCCCATTAAGATTTTTTGCCAAATTCAAGCCCATTCAAGCCATATATGGCAGCCAATTCAAGCCCATTAAGATTTTTTTGTATTAAGATTTTTGGCATTTGGGCCACGTTATATGGCAGCCAAATCAATCCAAATCATAGGTTAATTATAAATCAATAAATCACCCGTTAATTATACATCTATAAATCAATAAATCATAACTAAAATCACCAGCTAAACATTAAAAAAAAAAAAAATCCAACAAGTCCAAGAACTAAGTATCACAAGTCCAACAAGTTCAAGAAATTAAAAAGCTACAAAACAAATCCCACAAGTCTAAGAAATTAAAAAGGCTAAGAAATTACAAAATGTCTTATCCTCTGCAAACCAACAAATTAAAAAGGCTAAGAAATTACAAAAGGCTAAAAAGGCTTAGAATAATTACAAACCAACAAATTAATCCAACAAGTCTAAGAAATTAAAAATGCTACTAAATTAAGACAAAGTGTGTTTACAATGCTCAAAAGATTGCTTAAAATGCCTTACTAAACGGGCCCTAAAAGTTTAAACAATGCTAACAATAATGCAAGAAGCCAAGAGCAAAGTTGATAGCAGCAAAAATAGCCAAATACTACTATTTTTCGAAATTATTAGTTTTTTATCACTGTTTAAGAAATATTTAGCAATATATTATTTTTTTGAAACTCGAGTTTGTGAAACCAACCTTTCATGTTAAAATATTTGGAGCCTAACTTATTTAACATGAAAGATTAGTTTCACAAACTTGAGTTTCAAAAAAGTGACATATTACTAAATATTTCTCAAATAGTGGTAAAACACTAATAATTTTGAAAAATAGTGGTATTTGGCTATTTTTGCCGCTATCAACGTTGCTCTTGGCTTCTTGCATTATTGTTAGCATTGTTTAAACCTTTAAGCAATCTTTTGAGTATTTTAAACACACTTATACACATTTTCATACACTTTTTCATCCACACGTATATCAAAAACACCCAAGCAACATTATTCAAACTCTTCTATCAAATACTCCCTAAAGCTGCAAAAGAAATTAGTATGGATACTTACCACTTGCGCATGAATACCAAACTTGGCTAACCAGAAGCTCCAAATCTATAGCAGTGGCTAATAATTTCTCGTCCTTTGAGCATAGGGCGGTAGGGCCCCTCTGCATTGAAAGCAAACAATGGGAAAAGTGTTTCCCTGCATTATTGAAGCTTAAAGCAATGGCCGCTGTTATAACAGTTAACTTGCTCATTATGTCAAAAAGTTGGAGCTATCACAACGTTGCTTTTAGCTTCTTGCATTAGAGCATCCACATCAGTTGGTGGATACTCTTCTATAATACAAAAACTTCCTCATTTTACACATTTTGGCCAAAAAATCTCCCACATCAGCTCATGTAAACCTGTGTAAAATCATCTAAAAATTTCCATGAGCTACAGTAATTGTGCATATATACACGGCTACTGTAGCTCGTCTATACATTATTATAATAATTTCTGATTTCGCTCGTTTTTTTTTCTCTCTTCTCCATCTGCACAACCAACACCCTCATCATCATCTGCTTCTTCCTCTGATACACACACTCCCACAGTCAAAATCAAAAATCAACCACAAAAATCAAAAATCAACCACAAAATCAACAACAAAATCACCCAGAAACACCACAAAACCAAACACATCCACACACGGACACACCAACGGAGACAGAGAGAGTGGATCGGAACTTGTGGCAGATCGGAGTGCTTGGATCGGCGTTCTTCTCGCCGTGCTTGGAACGGAGACAGAGAGAGTGGATCGACGCTTGTGGCGGATCGGCGTGCTTGGATCGGCGTTCTTCTCGCCGTGCTTGGATCGGAGACAGAGAGAGTGGATCGAAAGTTCTTCTCGGCGCCGTGCTCCCTGCTTGGATCGGAGACAGAGAAAGTGGATCGGAGTTCTTCTTGGCGCCGTGCTCTCTCCTTGGATTGAAAGTTCAGAATGTTTGGATTAGAGAGGAGTGAAAATCTTGGAATAGAGAGGAGTTTCACAGAAACTCTAGAACAGAGTCTCGTGAGTGGAGAGTGGAGAGAGAAAGAAATCGTAAAGAAAATTGGTATGGAGAGATAGAAGAGAAAGCGCCGGTATGGAGAGATAGAAGAGATAGCGCCGGTATGGAGAGGGAGAGACCGGGTAGAGAGAAAGAATTCAGAAAATGGGTATGGAGAGATAGAAGAGAGAGAGAAAGAAATCAGAAAATGGGTAAATATGATAGAGAGAGAGAGAAAGCGCGTATAAAAAAACGGGTAATGGGTTAGGTGAAAAATAATAAAATAATTAAGAAAATTGATTATTTAAATAAGAGAAATGATAGAATAGATGAATTGATGTGGGTGTTTTGTAAAAATGATAGTGTAAAATAGAAAAAGTAGGTTTTTGGTGTAAAATAGACGGAATATTTTAGACGAGCTGATGTGAATGCTCTTACTGTTTGCATTGTTTACTTTAAACTACAATTGAAAAATGCAATTCAGGTTGTAATTCTCAAAAAAAAAAAATTATTTATAACTTTATTGGTTTTTCTTAAAAAAAACATAATAATAATAATAATAATAATAACTCTTATTTTCATATGCTATTAAGCAAGCAAGGCTTTTAAAAATTTTACTTAACCCATAATCAAAGAAGACTCTGAATGTTCTATAAAAAAATAAAAAAATAAAAGGAAAAAGAATAAGACTCTGAATAAGATAAGAAATGAGAGGAACTGCTCTTCGGTTATATATATGCTACCATGTCCTAGACAAGCTTCTATGTGCAAAAAACAATGGCCGCTAAGAAGTTCATCACTTTGGTGGTTCTCTTCATTTTGATGCTTCTCTTTACTTCATCAAAAGTGGAATCCAGAGTAGTAGCCGAGGCTTCCAAACTTGGTGGGTAAATCTGCCCTTTTCCATGGTTTTTACGTTCTGTTAATTTGTTTAACGTTTCAGAAAACGATAAAGTTTCATTATTTTCTATTGATGATGTGGATCAAATAGAGAAGAAAATTTTGGTGTTCTTTTTCTTTTTCTTTTTGTTAGAACTCTTTCCGACAATATATGCAGAAAGAAATATATATTTTTTTGATATAATATAGAATTTTTACTTTAACTTAATCTAAGTATATATATATATATATATATATATATATACAAGCGTGTGAAGCTCCATTCTAAAGACTTGAATACCGACCTTTGTCTCAAGCATTTATATTTGTGAAATGAGCACCGCACCAAAGGTACGCGGTGGTGTAGAAAGAAATTTTTAGGTGGGTTAGAGTGGAAAAACTTCTGAGTTTTTTTTAATTATTATTATTGGTTAATTAATCGTTTTCCTCATTTATTATTATTCTGAATTTAAAGCACCTAAAATCGATATACTTAATTTTGAAAGTCCTTGATCATATGGCATTAATCCCATTTACTCTCTTCTACATGTGTGTATTTGTTTCTTGCTCTTGCTCTTTCAGGTTCCAAGAGTCGGAAACTAGCAAGAGGACCAGTACCTCCGGCGGCTCCAAATATTCCAACTCACCCTGCGGGCCCTGGTGATCGTAAACATCGTCCGTGATTGTGATCCTCGCTCTATAAGCGCCTTAACGTTCGAGGTGTGTAGCTCATGAATAAAAGGAGTGAGGGATTTCGGCTTCTACCGCTTGCTGTTTTATTTTTTATTTTAATTATTTAAATTTGGCATTGTACTAGTTATCAGTGAAGCACGGCTAGTCCCGCATATGCTTCTTCGATAAAAAATAGAATACAAAATAAAGGGCTAGTGTCATTTTGGTAAATTGGTAATATTTTGTGTATCCACTCCAGGACCTTTGAAATTATTTATGCATGTGATGTCCTCTCAGTATATATTACTGATTAGAAAAGGTACAAGAACACGAATGATATTATTGACATTGTTGTAAAGATGATTCTCGATTCCAAGCCCTATAGTGACCATCTCATCTTTGATAGCCTAATCCATCCTGCAGGTTCTAAACGATATATACGTTTGAATCTAAACATGAGAGGGGAAAGGAAATTACTGTGGGAGCTTGGGGCTGCACGGTATATATATAATGGAAGGAAAGCTTTGTTTTACCATCTAAAGAGTTTTGGTTTAAGGGGAGGAAAATTAAGAAATTCAAACTAATGACTTTAGTTTTATGAAGCGTTCTCTTCAATCACTAGTGTTACTCAAGAATACAATTAAAAATTTAAAATAAGTCCAGAGTTACATACAAAATTTATAAAAAAAATTAATTTCAGCTTCAACTTTTTGACACAAAGAGTTCTGTCATCTGTAGAATTTTGGAATGTCTGACCCACTCAATTTAATTTCAGCTTTAATCAAGGAGAGAAATGTTTGTTTCTTTTGAAAAGATAAAGAGAAATGTCGGCCCTTAGATATGACAGTTGAATATGAAAGCAAGTTAATTGTTATAGCAGCGGCTTCAATAATGCAGGGAAACACTTTCCCCTTTGTTCGCTTTCAATGCAGTGGGGCCCTACCGGCCTAGGCTCTAGGCTCTAAGGACGAGAAATTATTAGTCCACTGCTATAGATTTGGAGCTTCTGTTTAGTGAAGTTTGGTATTCATGCAAGTGGTAAGTATCCAAAGACTCGCTAATTTCTTGTGCAGCTTTAAGGCTTTGTTTGGATGGGGGAGTGGAAAAGTGGGAGGATTGAAAATTTTGGGGGGATGGAAAAGTGGGAAGATGGAAAATATTTAGTTTTCCCTCTTATGTGTTTGGTTGGAGGGGTGGAAAAGTGGGAGGGTGGAAAACTCTTTTGTTTGGTTGGAGAGAAAAATGGAAGGATGGAAAATATAATTTATATAAATTGACTATTATACCCTTGTTATATAATATATTAGAAGTAAATTTATTTGTACTCATTAAATAATATAAAATTTACCACATCATATATATATAAATTTATATTTACATTTTTATTATTATAATGTAAAAATTACATTATAATCTTTTTTCTTTTTTCCAGATTTCAGCATTTTTTTTTCTTTTTTCTTTTTCACACGTTTCAGCCAAACATTACACCCTTTACAAAGAATTGGCTGGGCATTAACATGGACAATGGCAGGCAACAGGTAGGCAAGTGTCTTCCCTGACCCTGTTTCAGCAACACCAATTAGATCACAGCACCTTAGAGCCATTGGCCATCCTTGAGCTTGAATAGGACAAAGCCAACTTTTGTAATCTCTTCAATAATATAATCCGTTGTCAAGTAGGTACAAACATTATCTCACCAACGTCAAAAAAAGAAAAAATAACTTGCAAGTTGAGGATAAGTCAATGACCCACAACTAGATATGTAGGATTCGCACTACAGTTTAGATATTACATTGTCAATTAAAATCATTAGAATTCCAACCCCACAGTGGTAAAAATATCTAAGACTATGAAAGAAGATTTCTAAAATTTATAAACCTTGAGAACTATTGCAAAATCATTTTAAAGAAATGAATTTACACTTGTATTCTTTACATAAATCATACAAAGCAAAAAATTTTAACATCAGATAAAGAAATAAGGCAGCGGATAGGTGTCAATCATAATTTATAACAAGAATTAACATATTACTCAAGCACAGTATGGTCCCAACACTGCTCCTTCTAGGTTGCCATACTAGCCTCTTGAATTTCTTCTTAGCATCAATCCAACACACCTAGCAAGTCCAAAATGCAGATCTGAACCAAGAAAAAATATAAAACTTTGGAACAAAATGATATTAATTTCATTCATCCATAGCACAATACAAGTTAAAATATTACATTATCTTCTAGTGTCTTAACTGAAATACAAATTCATCAAATATTGCTAATTATGTAATATACTACATTCAGCCCACAAAAGTAAGCAAATCAAAATTCAGCTACTACCAAAAGTGAGTTGACACTGCATTCAACCCACAAAAGTCAACTACTATCAAAAGTTAGCAAATCAAATTTACACTACATTCAACCCAAAAAAGTTAGTTACTACCAACAGTCAAGTGACAATTATCCAATCACTAAGGTTCCTTAGGATACATCATCTTCAATAATATTTGTCAACGTAACTCAGTAGTTGGAACACCAAAAAATGCTCTCATTTTGGTTGGATCCTTAATTAGGAAGAGCATAGCATCAAGTTGGTGTTCCGTCGGTATTCCTATTTTCACCAATTCAGAAAAAACTTCATCCTCAGAGTAACAACGTGGACGTCCTCTCTCCATGATAGCAAGTCCCTCTTTAGCAATCTCATGTCCTTGCATCATAATAGCAAGTCCCTCCTTAGCAATTTCATTTCCTTGCCTTATACTTGCTGCTACATTATCAATTCCGGATTGAAAAATTTCCATCTGCTTTTCAAGCATTTCAACCATTTCAGGTGTTTTCTTCGCCTTCTTGGACGATGTCTCACATGAGTAGGAAGGAGAGACCCTTGGAGAATATGAATCTACATTTGGCATGCTAAACTCACCAAAGCAATCAATATTCTCTTCCAAATTTACGCTATCCTCTTTGTCCTTTTCCCATTGACGGACTTTCTCCTTTGCACTTATAGAACCTTCACCATTTGCCCTATCCTTGGAAAACAAATCAAATAGCTTCTCATAATGGTGAATTGGAGTTCTTTTCCATTTTTTAGCATTTGAGTTTGCCTATAAAAATACAATATACACTTATTAGTATTATTATTATTATTATAACAAAATACCAACACAATGTATCAACTTGCTCTAAAAAACATTTTACAATATCAAAATAAATATAACTAACCTCTATTAAAGGTTCCCACACTTCATCTTCAGCCTCAAAAAGTCCAGTAATAGGATTCCATGCAAATCCACTCATGTTCTTGAAAAGGTCATAACATGTATGAAAAGTACCTTTCAATGTTTTGATGCGATTCTTGATATTACCTTTCTCAACTGTATAACCGAATGATTCTGAGCACTTTTTAGACATATTTGAGAAAGCATGGGAAGTCCATATTCCATTGGGCCTATTTCTATTGCTTTGTTCCTCCAACATGACGTTAAGTAAGAAACCATCCATGTCATCAGTCCATCTCATGTTAGTCGCTTTAGACTCACTATCAGTTGTCTTCTTCAATGTCTTAGACATTTTTAAAGACTGCATGTTAAACATATTAGTATTTACAAGATTACATACAACTATTACAAAGAAATTAATAAGATTCACATATAAATACTTCAAATAAACCAACAAAACAAAATACGACATAGCATAATGTTGCTATAAGTAAACTAGTAATTAAACATTTATCTAAAACATTAATAAAGTACACATAATAGTTGTACAAAAGCAACTATTGGTAAATGTTCAGCAATAGTCATTCCATTCGAAACTATTCCATAAAAAAAAATACACATAAGCAAGTCAAATCTCATAACATAATGAGTAAAATTATTGATCATGCGATACATAGTCATTCCACATTCTAGTTGCTATACTAGTTCGTAATATTGCTCCTCTTCTAGCATCTGCATCACTATCATTTCTACTGTTTCTAGCTTCATTATGTATGTCTTCATTCGAAATCTCTTGATCAACTTCTGCAATCAACCTTTCATCCGGATCAACTCCCATAAGATAGTTGTGCAATATACAACAAGCCAAGATAATCTCAGTAACTGTATCAACTGGAAAAAAAGGTTCTGTCATTCCAGATATAATAGGAAATCGTTTCTTCAACACACCAAATGTCCTTTCAATGACATTGCGCAAAGAGGAATGTCGATGATTAAATAGTTCCTCAACAATTTTTGGACCACGTGCTGAATACTCTTTTAAATGATAACGTACACCCCTATATGGCGCCATAAGTCCACTTCTCAGCATAAAGCCCGCATCTACTAGATAATATTTTCCTATTAAGAAAATAATTTATATAAGTAATTCACTATATATAAGTAATTCTCTATATTTTTTATAAGTATGCTTTTTATTTATAAGTATACTTTGTATTTATAACTTAACATTACCTCTAGGGATTATAAGTTTATCTTTCCTACTTAAAGCGTTTTTAATTATCCTCGAGTCAGAGGCAGTCCCTTCCCATCCCGGTAAAACGTATGTAAACCTCATGTCAAAATCACATGCTGCCAATACATTTTGAGTTGTGTACTCTTTCCTCCCTCGATATCTAGGCGCATCTTTTGCTGACACTTTTACACGAATATGTGTCCCATCAATAGCCTCTACACAATCCTGGAATTAAAGCAATCTATTAAATCAAGAAATTTTTATTCATATTAAAGCAATCCATATAGTTGCTTAAAAATATGTTTACCTTAAAGTATGGGTAAAATCTATGACTATTTCGTATCTGTTGGGGAACTTCTGCTCCATTAGGTTGTAGAAGGAACTGATCTTCTAAGTAGATGACTGCTCTCAACACATTGTGAAAATGACGGCTTATGATCTCATTAGAACGACGAAAGAAAAAGGAAACCGTACGGATTCTCTCATTATGTGCTAAAATGTAAAGAAACTTGGCTACTTGCTCTTCAATAGAAGCATTCCTAGTGTCTTTAAGACAGCCAATTCCTCGAAGAATTTCACACAACTTAGCAAAGGCACAAGGCCCCATTCAAATTATGTCTCTACATTTCCTATTGCATCTAAGTTCACTTAGTAATTCTTGCCTAACATTTTCTCTTTCCGCACTACTTTCGGTAAGTACTCTATCCACATAACGTGGACTACAATATATGCCCATCATCCATATTCCATGCACCACATGTACAAGAAGTTGCAAAATTGCTACATCTCGTCTTCTCTGCCAATCAGTCAAAAGTTGCAAACCAAATTTGTTCAATTCATGAATATTTCTTAATCGATCTTGACAATTTTCCTCCCAACTCTTACTCAAATCTTCCGGTGGACTATTATCCCAATTAGTTGAATTATCCATCTACCAAATATCCATCACAAGTAAAAAATAATCAATACATTGGTCATAATAATTACTAATTAAAGCACCTTACTCTTGTTGTTTTGTTTTTATCATCCCAAACATAACTAGCAAAGAAACACTATATATATATATAAAATAAAAATAAAAAAAACAAAAAAAAAAACTAATACACATAACTAATCATATAAGAAATTATGTCAAGCTCAAGTTCTTAATCTGAGACAAATTATTGGTGGGGAATGTTAATTGCTACTTTCTAAAATCTAGGGATCAAATTGGATATTAGTATAAACTTTAAGAACTACATATGGTTTTATCCCTTAAAAAATGTATTATTTTTTTATTCTTTTTTAGCATATACCATAATCACGACCAATTTCATAGCCATATTATATAATTTCCATCCAAAGAGAGAATGTTAGGCTTGCAAAGCCCATGATGTATCAATCATTCATAAGCAATAGGAATATGACAAAGATGTTGCCTAGAGTTTTTGTGTGTGTGTGTGTGAGAGAGAGAGCAAGAACAGTAAGGATGAAATGGACAAATGAGAATGTTGAGACCGATAATTGGATAGAATAGAAAGGATAGAATAAAATCTATTGCATTTGTAGGGTTATAGTTAGCATTAAGTGGTAAAAGTTACACGGTCATTGATGCTGTGATAAGGCTATGCAGAGTGTATTCTCAGGCTGTAAATCAAGAGTTCTGTGATGGAAATCTAGAGAAAGATAAAAACTGTGGAGAGGGGTAAGTTTGCTGTTATCATTACACACAAACTTGGATGGAAATGAACATGGATTCTAACAATCACAACTAATACCAACAGGATTCAGCAAACTTGGATGAAAATTAACATGGATTCAGCAAAACACAACCACTAATAAATGAAATCCTTAACACCAACAGATTCTAACAATCACAACTAATACCAAACAATAAAATCCACCAACTATGAACACACACAAAGGCAGGAACACATGTAAACTAAAATGCTATGCTCTGTAAAATGTAAACTATAATGCCTTATAATTCATTAAATACTAATAATTGAAAGAATAATTGATAATAGAAGTTACCAGTGGAGTAGTGGACTGAACTGACTGAAAATTTTAAGGCGAATAACAAGCACAGATACAGAGCCTCGGCCACTGACCACCAAAGTCCGAAGCAGAGGCACAAAGAAGGCGAGAAGCAGAGGAGGCAGTGAGTGAGAGCGAGAGGCACCGAATTCCGAAGTAGAAGAAAACAAACAATCAATACATGGATTCTTTATATATTAAAGGGAAAAGAATTTAAAAAAAAAAATATATATATATATATATATATATTGGAGAAAGATTCCGAGAAGAACGAAAAAAAAAAAAAAAATCAAATTGCAAAAAAAATGGAGAAGATCATACCTGTCACGGCTGGAGAGGAAATCAAAAGACCCCTTGGCTGGAGAAAGAAACAAAACGAAACTAATTAGTGCATGATAGATAAACGAATGAAGAAAAAAAAAAAAATTTGAATGTCATACGAAACCAAAAAATCAACAAGAAAATGAGGAGTATAATGAGGATAGGAAATAATAGATCACGTTGAAAAAAGAAAAGAAAAGAGAGGAGAACCTAGACCACTGGACGGTTTGAAGCTAAGATGAGGAGATGAGAGAAAGTGGGTTTGTGGGCAAAAGTCTTCAGCTGGGTAGGTGAAGGGTATGAATGAGGGTAGGTGGGCGGGTATTTTGGTAAAATAATAATCATGCAGTTTTCCCTCACTAATTTTCCTCCCGATTTGGGAGGAAAAATTTTGTGGGCCCGGGAGAGAAAAGTTTCTCCTGGGTTTTCCACTCCTCTGATTTTCTCCCCAATACCAAACAGTGGAAAACTGAGTTTTCCACCCTATTTTCCCTCTTATATTTTCCATCCTCCCTATATTCCACCCATCCAAACACAGCCTAAAAGTTTAAACAATGCTGACAATAATGCAAGAAGCCAAGTGCAACGCTGTGTCTTGAAACCCGGACCGGACCGTATGATCCGACCGGAGAAATCTCGAACCTCATAGTTTTGCGGTTTTTTTAAGTTTCTAGAACCGTCTTATGGAAAAAAAACAGGAACTCGTGCGAACCGTACGATTCCGAAAACCGTGACCAGTTTTTGAGATTTGGATGGTTTCTTTTTGTTTCAGCTTTTCCGGTGAATTTTGACCAATTCACCGGTATGAAATTATGATCTAGAAAAAATGAAAAAGAAATGAAAGAACACGAAAAAGAACAAAAATGGGAAGGAGATCTGATAATTTTTGGAGGTGCTTAAGCCAGTGGAATTGATATCGTACCGTGAAAAGGAAAATCACATCACCGCTATTGTTGCTAATATTCCGATGATAAATTTCACTTCGCCGATGGCCCACCACCTCAGATCGCTTCCTTTTCTTCGTCATCTTCTTCTTCTTCACTTAAAGACTTCTCTCCGCTCAAAGAGTTGGACCAGAGCTCTTGGGCTCTTTTCAGTTTCTACTCTTATTTTACTTTTTCATTTTGTAGCCCAAAGCCTCCTTTGAATGACTTATGATAGTACTACTGACCCACATGAATGACAATACACTAATACACCCACTGACCCAACATGAATGACAACACACTAATACACCCACAGACCCACGTGAGTGACTTATGACTGCTGCTACACGTTAGGTTCAAATTTTTTATTGCCATCCAACTGTTAAAAACAAATAAATAAAGTTTGTAATTCACGATAACTTTGGATAAATACAAATGGTGTTTCTCAAACAAAAAGAAAAAAAGAAAAAGAAAAAGAAAAAGTACAAATGGTAATTTAAAATTTTTTAAATTACCATTTGTACAAATTTAATATAATTATTTATATTTTAAATAATTATTAAATTAATTATAACGTCATTACGGTTCGATTTCAGTTCAATCTCAGTTTAACTTCAAAAATTTTGAACATCTTCTTTTTACGGTTTAATAAATGATCTGGATTTCAAAATTATTTTTTGATATTATTTTTGTTTTACCACCGTTTGAAAAATATTTAATAATGTATCACCTTTTTTAAACTCGAGTTTGTGAAACCAACCTTTCATGTTAAGCATATTTGTTAAACATATTTAAAAGATTCTTCATTTTAATAAATAATGTTTATTGGATAGAAGATTATATACACCTAAAGAATAGACAAATACTAAAAAAGAAAACCTTTATTAATATCATACTAAAATAAATAAGCTTGACGTTATGTCAATGAGAAACAGTATGAAAGTGGAAACACGTGAAAAAAACAAAAGCTTTGTAAGAAAATTCGAGAATTACTATTTAATTTCCTTGTCAATTGATGGTATAAGGTCTTATTTTTATTAGTCTATTTTTAAACGCAACAGTTTCAAAGGTTGTTTGGCATGATTCACGTAGTCTAGCTAGTCATCATTCTTGACTTGAATGATTAGGATCTTTGCAGTCCCCTTTATTGAGTGATTGGCCAAATTAAAAGCAACATGATTGATTTGATGGGCAATGAATGAAAGGTAATAATGAAAAAAGTGAAAGGGAATATGAAAATGATTGATTGAAGAGGGGAAAAAAAAAAAAAGGTAATTATGTCATGGTGTTTCATATCAGAAAAGAGATATAATTATAGAAACAAAAAACAGAGGTGATCACGTGAGTTTGGTCATTGCCTATTGGTTATTGCCTATCACTTTTGCATCATCCCACTATTGCCCTGTCGAGAATTAAAAGTGAAATAATCAAAAGATATAAGTGCAAATTATTGTTTTCAAGTAAAAAAAGTTAAGGTTATTTTTGGTAATAGATTTTGTTTTTTATTTAAATTTTTTTTTTTTTAAGAATATAAAGAAAAAAAATAATTTTAAACATGTTTGGTTAGTTGAAATTAAAAAGATTGTTTTTTGAAAAAAAAAAATACTAAAATATGTTGTTACTAGAATTTGAACTCTAATACTAACCCATTAAATAAGATAGATTCATTATATTAAATGCGTGTTTTCATTGATATTTGAAAATTAGAAATTGAAAACAGTCTTTTGCATATTTTCAGTTTCTTTCACAAATTGAGTTTTGAGAACAGTTTTTATTTTCTGTTTATTTTGGATTTCCAAACAAGTTTTTTAGTCTGAAAAACAGAAAATTGTTTTAGTTGATAATACTGTAGAAATCAACCGATGGTAGAATTATACCTCATTCCTACTTCCTAACCATTCAATTCATGATCTCTCTGGAGATTTTGAAGTAATTATAATATTTAAGATCCAACCATACCTCATATTCTTATAATTTATAAATTATAATTTGAATATGTAAATTTCAAAGATGTTGTGTTTTTTAAGTCAGTGGAGAATAATTACTTTTACTTATCTCAAAAAAAAAGTAGAAGAACGAGAAAAAGATTCAATCATGTTGCTGGTAGTGCTTATAATGCTTGCCTTGTGGATGTCTCACCTGTTTTTATACTGCCTTAAAAAAAAAAATAAATAAAAATAAAGAAAAAAGAAAAAGAAAGAAATAAAGACTACCCCCTTAAACTATAAAGGAAAAGGTATCCCACTTTTGCATTAGAGGTTTAGATTCCAAGCTTGACTAATATTAGATGTTTAATATTAACTCTTTAAAATACTATTCTAATTGTCGATCTTTCTTATAGTTGTTCATATGGCTATATGACATTCAAGCTGATGGGAGCTATGCATTTTGCAGCTACCTCTTTAATCCAGCCCGGTGAAGTTTGTTACTGCGAAAAGGAACTCTTGATATATAGTTTGTATATTTGCTGTTGTATTCCCAACACTCTATATTTCCTGAATCCATTGTTGACCAACCTCTTGTTGGATGTCCATCAAGTTGTGCCTCTTTCTCTAAGACCTGCAGTCTCTAAAACCTCTTAAGCAATTTTTTAAAATCCTTTTAGGTTTTGAAGTTGTCCTTTTGAGGTACATCACTAAAGAATAGTGCTATGTTGTTTGTAGTCCTTGATTTTGGCTAATTAGATTTTATTTTTTAAAAAGATTGTTTGAAAGCAGAAAATGAAAACCGAGTAGCCCTATTGAGACTTGAGAGTGACAATTAGCCAGATGCAGTTCTTGAGAGTGACAACCGAATTCCAAAGGAATTCCAGAACAGGAATACGTGATGTCTAGTAATTTGGTACAGTAGTTTGAGATGATATTTTTGTAGGTTTTTTCTTTTTCTTTTAATTTTTTGAAATATGTATAATTAAAAAATATGTGAAAATATATATAAGTATGTTTAAAATGTAAAACTTATTGCTTGAATATTATTACTCAAAAGCAATACTGATGGAATTTGGATATACTTTGTTGGATTCCTTTATTTAAAAAAAAAAAAAAAATCTTTTGCTTCTTTTTTTTGATCATATCTTTTGCTTCTTTATGGCAGAAGATTTGGTTGTACATTTCAGTGGAAGTTCAGTGCAATCAATGACATTCCAGAAAAAGAAAAGGAAATGATGGTTTGATTCAGCAGTAAAAAGTTTATCCGTGATAGATCAGGATGCAGACTTGCAGAGGTTTGGACATCCATATTTATTTTTAATCATGACTCAAGCTAATTGGTTTGTGTTTATGAGCATAAATTTGAGTAATGCGATACACAAGTCAAAAAACTACAATCATTTTATAATATTTTTATATTAGTTTGTCCAAAAAAATGTAATTTAGAAATGTTATAAAATTGTTGTAACTTTTTATTGTATCTTTTGTATTTAGGTCCATTTGAATATAATTTATTTTTGTTGAAATTAAAAATTGAAAATTAAAAATATTGTAGTAAAATAATTTTTTAATGTGTGAAAAATCACTGTTCACTTTTTTTACTGTTCATAAGGACAATAAACAATAACAAACGCGCATTCCAAAAAAAAAAAAAAAAAAAAGCTAGAAACACGCTACAGTGCCAAATGTAGACGTAGACTTGTATCCAAACTCACACTATTTTTCCAAGTCACTAACTGGGCAAAATTAAAGTAACTTTCGATGAGATAAGAAAGTAGGAGGCAAATTCCTTTTTTTTTTTTCTTTTTTTTTTACTAAGTGATCTTTGGACTATATACTTATATAGCCTATATATAATACCATGCCCTAGAGATGCGTTCATGTACCAAAACGATGGCCTCTAAGAAGTTCATCACTTGGGGGCTTCTCTTCATTTTGATGTTTCTGTTGGCCTCAGAAGCGGCATCCAGGAAAGTACTTGAGACTTCCGAGCTTGGCAATTCAAGTAAATCTATTCTTATTCTTGGTTTTTATTTTCAGTTTGCTTCTTTGTATTATTCTCATTTGATTAAGATGAATCGAGTGAAAAAGAAAATGGAATAAGTTAAAAGCTTATTTGCTTTAAAGCTATTTTTGGTGGGTTAGTGTGAAATTGTGGAAACACACACACTCTCTCTCATAACACTGGGTTAACAAAATAAAAAAACTTCGAAAATTTCAATAGAGATATTATCACGAGTCAATGATATTTCATACTCTTTATCAAAAGCGATTACTATATTTTATGCTTTGGATATATTTTTATTAGTTAATGTATCTTTTATATAATTTTTTTAAAGCACCTTTCGTATACTCTTTTACATTTATACGAAAGGTAGCGATGTTAGAGATATTACAAATTTCTTAATCCACTAATATATCAACTTTTAAATATTCAAAAAAAAAAAAAAAACAGTCATTGCATGTGGTTCATGTCCAAACAAAGAACGAATTGAAATTAATCAAGGACATTCATAACAAATTTCATTACAGTTGATATAGAATGAGTGGTAAGCAATCCAACAAATTATCCAACAACCCAAATCAACACCAATGACGATAAAAACCTCAAAAATTTACCTACATCCAACAAACCCACTAATAAGTGTGTCAATGTAGTTTAGATTGAGATTATTGTTAAATTGACATATCAGAATGTAAGCTTTTTTATTCTTAAAAAAAAAAAGTCTGTAAGCCTTTTCATTAAAAGGTTGTAATTTGAAAATGTTTTAATTTTGCGACATTATTGTCATGTTCTTTTAGAGCCGAGAGGTGTCAAGGCGCCTCCAACAGCAACAACACCCGGGATCCATTTAGGAGTAGGTTATGGTAATAAGCAATCCAGAAAGTCATCAACTCTAGGTATTGTAACTCGAGCACTTTTTTTCTTTGTAATTGTTGACATATTAATTTGTAAGCTTTTTATGGTAAAATTGAAAGGATTTCTAATATGTCACAATTTCAAAAGAGTCTTAATTTTTGTGGTATTATTGTTTTAAATTTTCAGAGGGGAACAAAAAAAAAGGCTTGGTACCTCCGGCAGCACCAAATCCTGGTGTCCATATTCCTCCAAGCAGTCGAACTTAAGTTGAGATATGTAGCACATAAATAAAAGGAGTGAATGAATTCTCTGCCTCCATTACTTGGTGACTTAATAAGCTACAAACCTTTGATGTTACAAGTTATACAATATAAAAGAAAACATCTCTACCTTCTCGATAAAACAGTCACTGGCGGCTATCTGATCTGAAAATTCATGCCATGTGACTTGTGATTATGGTCGCTGTGATGCACGTTTAGTGCACATTATTGTACCTTTGGAATTCTATTAAACTTTTTGAATATAAATATGGCCTCTCAAATTTTGTTGTCAATATTTTGATAGTTACAATAGTGCGGAAGTATTCGAACTCTGAATGTTGTCATGGAAAGTATTTGCAGATGCAGCTATCATCGCTAAACCCGGACTTCCATATCACCAAAATATCGTGTAAAATGCCAAAAGTTATTATCAATTTTACTGCAAAAAATTTATAAAATGATGTGGTTACGAATATACCAAGAGGATTATAGCTTAATTGACACCTCTCGATTAAAAACTTTTGAAATCATGTGGAAACTTCTAAAATCGCATAAAAAGTTAAAAACAACCTTCAAGATCCTCAAAGTAATTCAAGAACTCTGAAACTGTACAAACCCCAACAATGGCCCAGATATCATGGTGCTTATCAACTTTTTGTATTGGATCCTGTTATCTCTACCGTAATTCCTCAATTCGTATAATTTTGTAGGTCTCATGAGGCAATGTGGCCATTTTGAAGAAATTTGATTTAATTATGCCTTTGATTGTGGTCTAGTTGGCCATTTTTTAACTAGTACAATCTATTGCGGTGATTCCCATTCTCACTAAGAGTTCTTGATTTTGAAAAGAGCAAATAATTAAAAGGCTCCACAATAAAATTAGTGTGCTTCTAATGTGATATGTACGTGTGACTTATATTTTTACAGAGTTCAAGATATCAGGTTGGTTTGGTTCTCTTCTTCAAACTCTTCTCAGTTATTTAGTTAGAGGGGCTAATTTTCTTTCTAGTTGCATCCTCATTTTTTAGATGCCCTTGGAAAGCTTTCAAAAAACTTATATAGCAAAAAACAGTGCTAAGTAAATCTTCTCAGTTACTAAGTTAAGATATATGGCAAAAACCAATACTTTTCTTTTTTGGTAATAAGACTACAACATTGTAATTTTAGACTCATCGGTCTCAGATTTATGCAAATGAGATGTCGTTCGAAGATTTATGGTACCAATTTTTTGTTTATGCTTTTTTTTTTTTTTTTTTTGGCACCCAGTGTTCTAGTATTCAGACAAGTCACGGGTTTAAGAACATTTTAATGCAAATGTGCTTCAAAATTTTCTCATTTTCTTGGGTTGGGATCATGTCTCAGAGTTTTCATAATCATGACCCCCCAGATCGAAGCTCATTGTGTGGTCTTTCAAATGAAACATAATTTCCGACATTGTTGGAGACATTTTGACTGATGTCAAACGTAACTCAAAAGTTTTCCATACTTCGGCCAAAAGAGGACTTGTATATTGTGTAACTTTTGTATATTCACGATACCCTACTTGATTCAAATTCCTCAACCCAAATCCCTGCAGACTCTCACTTGAGAATTTCTTTAGCTAACACAAGAGTAGCATGATTACAAGCATAGATTATCAGATTGAAAATAACATTCCTAGAATGTGAAGCTACCCATTTAATATCTTCTACCAGAACACCAAATTCTGATAAACCTGGCTCAGGTTGCTGCTGTGCTGAACACAGCCTTACGAAAGTTGACTGCACTTTAGTTGTAACTTGTAATTTTTACTAATACTATCCAAGGACTAGCTTTCAAATTTCATCTCTACGAACGGTTTAGACAATTAAGAGTGACAATTAGCCAAATACAATTCCAGACTATGGCATTGGTTCAGCTTTGTAATCGAAATTCCAGTGAATTCCAGGACAGGAAAACTTGAAATCTAGTAATTTAATAACCAAGGGTCAAGTCAAGACCAATATCGTTGGAATTTGGAAATATTTTTTTGATTTTCTCTTTAAAGAAAAAAAAAAACCTTTTCGTTTCTTTGTGGAGGAAGAGACTTATTAGCTCCTTACGGTGGAAGTTTAACACAATCAATGATCCTCCAGCAAAAGAAAAGGAAACGACACCATTGAAAATATTTAAAAGGTCATCTTAACCGGTATTCTTAGGGCCATTGCTAATAAATCATTTTGAGAAAATTTTGATACAACTTTTATGGAAAATATAAAAAACTAAATTATTTTTTTTTTCTTTTACAATAAAAAGTTTCTAAAAATATATTATAAATCAATGTCTTTAGGAAATTCGTTAACATTTCTCATATTTAAATTCAAGAGTAAACATTTTACCTGTGACAGACACTGATGCAGAGGATTGGACACCATCAACTATTTTTAGTCATGACTAAGGTATCCCACTTTTGCATTAGAGGTTTAGATTTCAAGCTTGACTAATATTAGCTGTTAATGCTTACTCTTTAAAATACTATTCTAATTTTCAATCTTTCTTATACTTGTTCATATGGCTATATGAGATTCAAGCTGATGAGAGCTTTGCATTTTGCAGCTACTTCTTTAATCCAGGCCGGTGAAGTTTGTTACTGCGAAAAGGAACTCTTGATATATAGTTTGTATATTTGCTGTTGTATTCCCAACACTGTATATTTCCTGAATCCATTGTTGACCAGCCTCTTGTTGGATGTACATCAAGTTGTGCCTCTTTCTCAAAGACCTGCAGTCTCTAAAGCCTCTAAGCAAATTTTAAAAATCCTTTTAGGTTTTGAAGTTGTAATTTTGAGATACATCACTAAAGAATAGTGCTATGTTGTTGTACTTGTTACCAACAAAAGCAGGGAATATTGTTTTTTGCTATATAAGTCCTTGACTTTGGCTAATTAGATTTTAGTTTTTAAAAAGATTGGTTGAGCAAGAAAGACATCAAATAAGCAGAAAATGAAAGCCCAGTAGCCCGATTGAGAGTGACAATTAGCCTGATGCAATTCCGGACTCTACGGCATTGGAGCTTAGTAATCGAATTCCAAAGGAGTCCAGAACAGGAAAACATGATATCTAGTAATTAAATAATCAAGTTAGGTCAAGAACAATATTATTGGAATTTGGATATACTTTGTTGGATTCCTTTTTAAAAAAAAAAAAAAAAAATCTTTTGCTTCTTTATGGAAGAAGATTTAGTAGTACATTTCGGCGGAAGTTCAGTGCAATCAATGACATTCCAGAAAAAAAAGAAAAGGAAATGATGCCATTGAAAATGGTTTGATTCAGAAGTAAAAAGTTTACCCGTGATAGATATTGATGCAGAGTATTGGACATCCATATCTATTTTTAATCATGACTCAAGCTATTTTTTTTTTAAATTTTTTTTGGTTGTTGAGAAAGATGACTCAAGCTAATTGGTTTGTGTTTTTGAGCATAAAGTTTTGAGTAATGCTATAGACATGTCAAAAAGTCACAACAATTTCACAATATTTTTAGATTAGCATGTCAAAAAATGTAAATTGGAGATTGTGATGGGTCCATGTATGAATTGACATACTAATTTAGGAATGTTATGAAATTGTTGTGACTTTTTGTTGTGCACTAGCATTATTTTTCCAAGTCTTACATAATAAAAGTAACTTTGGGATAAGATAAGTAAGAAAGTAGGAGGCAAATTCCTTTTTTTATTTTAATACTAGTAGAAAGGCAAGTGATCTTTGGACTATATACTTATATAGCCTGGCCTGTATATAATACCATGCCCTAGAGATGCGTCCATGTACCAGAACGATGGCCTCTAAGAAGTTCATCACTTGGGGATTTCCCTTCATTTTGATGTTTCTGTTGGCCTCAGAAACGGCATCCAGGAAAGTACTTGAGACTTTCGAGCTTGGCAATTCAAGTAACTCTGCTTTTATTCTTGGTTTTTATTTTCAGTTTGCTTCATTATATTATTCTCATTTGATTAAGGTGAATGAAGTGAAAAAGAAAATGATATAAGTTAAGCTTTTTTGCTTTAAAGCTACTTTTTGGTGGGTTAGAGTGGAAACACACACACACTCTCTCTCATAACACAGGGTTAACAAAATAAAACAACTTTGAAAATTTCAAGAGAAATATTATTATGAGTCAATGATTTTTGAACTCTTATCAAAAGCGATTACTATATCTTATTCTTGGATATATTTTAATAGTTAATGTATCTTTTATATAATTTTTTTAAAGATCCTTTCATATACTTCTTTACATTTAAAAGAAATGATGTTAGAGGTACTACAAATTTTTTAATAAACTAGTATGTTAACTTTTAAATATACAACCAAAAAAAAAAAAAAAACAGTCATTGCATGTGGTTCATGTCCAAACAAAGAACAAATTGGTCATTGAAGTTAATCAAGAACATTCATAATAGATTTCATTACAGTTGAGCTAGAATGAGTGGTTGGCAATCCAAAAAATTATCCAACAACCCTAATCAACACCAACCCACGGTAAAAACTTCAAAAATATACCTGCATCCAACAAACCCACTAATAAGTGTGTCGAAATAGTTCAGAGAGAGATTATTGTTAAATGACATATCAGTATGTAAGCATTTTTATTCTTTAAAAAAAAAAAAAAGTCTATTAGCCTTTTCATTTAAAGGTGGTAATTTGAAAATGTAGTCTTCCCACTTGAAAAGAAGGATAAGACTAGGAGCATAAAATGAGTTTCTTTGAATCCTAATTTGGCAGTTCTTTTAATTTGTGGCTGAAAGGTGCATGCATTACCACCACCCACCCTTGACTTGATGGCCATTTCATAAGTACAAAATTCTTGTAAAATGGAAGGGTTCAATTCTCCAGAAAAACGTGAGTCTAGCTAACAATTTCGTTAGTACACAATATTTTCTCTTTTAAAAAATAAACAACTAGTAATTTCGAAATTATCAACGTGAGTTAAATTTACGATTTTAGGGTCCGTTTGGATACCGTTTATTTTGCTGAAAATTGAAAACTGAAAAAAATAAAAAAAAAGTTATTGTTCATGCGTGGGTTACTGTTTATTAGACTTTTTGCACTGTTAGTGCAAGAGGTGCTGGTCTAGAAGGAAAAAAAAAAAAAAAGAAAAAAGAAAAAAGAAAAAAAGAAGCCTGAAATGCAAAACGTCCAGACGTGGACGCAATTCAAACGCCACCTTAGTGTTATTTAACAATAATGTGTAAAAGTTTTTATCTTATAAAGTATAGAGTACTTAATTTATTCATTTATTTATTTATTTTATATATATATATATATATAAAAAAAAAATATTTACATTTATTATATTCTTTGACCCAACCCCCACTTCTGCCATCCCACAGCCATCATGTATTGCGTCCACCACCAATATACTCAGCTCAACCATAATCATTTCTAGGACCCCATTGCGAGTCACCATACCCATATTTGCCTTTCTTTTTCTTAACTCATTCAAAGTTGTCTTTTTTTTTTAATTCCTGGTGGGGTATGTGGGGAGAATTTTTTCAAGTCTTCCTATTTCAAGACCAAAGTCGTCTTCTACTTTTTTTTTGGGGTGGAGGGAGTTTTTCCAAGTTTTTCCTTGCTCAAGAACGCATAGAAACCAACTAGCTTAAATCATGATTAAAAATAGTTAAAGAGGTCCAATCCTCTTCATCTCTATCTCTCGTGGGAAGCTTTTTGTTGCTGGATTTATTCTCATTGGTGTCATCTCCATATTTTTTTTTTTTTTTTTTTTTTTTTTTTTTTTTTTTTTTTGCGTTGAACTCCCTCATATACGTTACTAATAAGTGTTCCTCCACAGAGAAACGTAGATTTCTTTTTGCTAGGAAATCAAGGAAGTATTACCAAATTCAAACAATATTGTTCTGGATTCCATTGGATGACAATGCTGAACCAATGCCCTAGTCCAGTTTTGCGTTTGGCTAATTCTCACTATAGTCAACGCTGTGGACTCATCAGAATAACAGAAATTCAAATAGCACTTCAAGCTGGTGCTGGTGCTGGTCCTTCTCCTTCGCAGATGACATCATAGACATTAGACATTAGACATAGGGATGATGATAACGTGACGTGATCAGATCATAAGTATATATATATATATATATATATATATATAGAGGAAGAAAATGGGCAAATGCCCCTTACAAAAAAAAAATCTAGCATTTTGTCCCATTTTCCAAACTAATTAGAGAAATATCTTTATTTTGAAACTCGATTTTCTCAAAATCGAGTTATAAAAAAAAAAAAAAATTCTGGAACCCAATTGTGGCGTTTTAAAAAGTCTATAGTGATGTTTTAAGGACCTATAGTGGCGTTTTGTAACTCGATCTCCATGAAGTCGAGTTACAATGCAATTTTTTTTTCTTTTTTTTGCCTATAACTCGATTTCAAGGAGCTCGAGTTTCAAAACGTTACTATATGTCCTTAAAACGTCACTATAGGCTCTTTAAAATGCCACTATAGGACTTAACTTGATTTTGAGAAAATCGAGTTTCAAAAGAGGGGCATTTCCCTAATTAGTTTGAGAAAGGGAGCAAAATGCTGGATTGTTTTTTTAATAAGGGCAAAGGCCAATTTTTTCCTATATGTATATATAAACACACATGGTTTGCTCAACATAATTTGGAACCATAAGGTGAAAATTTATGTGGAACCTTTTATATGTAAATATTAATTAAATAGAATTATTTAATACTAATCAAATCAAAGTTAATTTGATGTATTAAATACATAATTTGATGAATAATACTAACTTAAAGTTAATTTTATATAGTAAATTGAATATCATAGTTGAAGCATAAATTTTTTAATAATATATATATATATTATTTTTTTAAAAAAGAAACTTATTTATTTTGGTTATATGATAATGCATAATTAAATAAAGTTATAATCTAGGTTTTAATTTTATATCATGCTTTTAAGAAAGAGAGAGAAATTATTTGGTGCGTGACTTTATAGGGTAGTGGTTTACAAAATTAAAGTCTTGAACTATTAGGAAAAACTAGTCGTAGATCCACTCTATTTTGGGTTCATTCATTTTGATGTATTTTAGACTGCAAAATCTAGTCGTAGACCCACACAATGTATGTTTTAGTTCTCTCTCTCTCTCACTAGACCCACACAATGTATGTTTTAGTTCTCTCTCTCTCTCTCTCTCTCTCTCTCAGTTTTGGTGCAATTTTGCAGTCTTGACCTTGGCTGATTAGATTTCATTTGTACTTAAAAAATTAAAATTAAAAATTAAAAAAATTAAAAAGAAGAAGAAGAAGAAGAAGAAGAAGAGAGATTTCATATGTAGTATTGGTGCAAGAAAGGCTTTTGAATGAGCAGAAAATGAAAAGCCAAGTTCACAATTCATTGTACGTTATACTATCCAAGGACTAGCCCTCTGACTCTCTTGAGTCCAGGGCTTGCACTATTGAGAGTGACAATTAGCCAAACATAATTCTGGACTACGGCATTGGTTCAGCTTATCGATCGAAATTCCAACAGGAAAACGTGATACATAGTAATCAAATAACCAAGTTAGGTCAAAAACAATATTGTTGGAATTTGGAAAATACTTCAATTCGTTAATTTCCAATAGAAAAAGTCCTTTTGTTTCTATGTGGAGAACGACTCATTCGCATGTCAATGATACTCCAGCAAAAGAAAAAGAATGACACCATTGAAAATAGTTAAATTCAGCTGTAAAAAGTTTACCGGTGACAGCTAGCTATAGTGATGCTGAGTATTGGACATCCTTAACTATTCTTAATCATGACTTAAGATGAATTGGTTTGTGTTCTTAGAAAAATTTACCTCCGACCCCTTGGGTGGGGCAAAATAAACAAAAAAAGAAAAAAAAGAAAAAGGAAATAAGATAGGAGAATAAGAGGCAAATAATTTTTATTTTATTTTATTTTTAAAAAAGAAATGCAAAATATGGCCTATATATATAATACCACGCCCTAGATATGCGTCCGCGTCCCAAAACCATGGCCTCTAAAAAGTTCATCATCACTTGGGGAGTTCTCTTCATTTTAATGTTTTTTTTTTTGCCTCAAAAGTGGCATCCACAACCGAGCTTGACAATCTTGGCTCCATATATAAATTATTAATATTGAAACAATTAAAATTACAATCATTAATATCCACATCAATTACTTTACCTTTACATATACATGCAACGCTATAATTTTCTCCAAAAAAAAAAAAAAAAATACTATATATAAATTATTAATATTAAAACAACTAAAATTATAATCATTAATATCCACATCAGTTATTTTACCTTTACATATACATACAACTATTTGGTTACTTTTCACATCTAAAGTTTTAAACTCATTAAAAATAAAATACTACAAATATTGATAAGGGATAATTCGATCAAGGAAACTTTCCAACTCTTTTCACCCTTTAGATTTGCAATGCCCGTTGGGCTCCTTGAAATCCTACGAGACAAGCGCCTCCTATGGGTTTGATGGCCATGCAACATTGCCTGCGTCCGTTGTCGAGCTTGAGAGCACCCGTCAGGTTAACAAGCATACTGACAGGTAGATACACTTAGCCCCATACCACTCTGCATGTTCTCTACTCATATCGCCCTGTATGGAAAGAACTTGCACATTATGTCTATAGACCCTACTATATATTCGTATCCTTCCAGTATGAGAAGTAAAGCCCTAATATCTCAGGCCCTTAACTCCGTATCTTCTCTACAAGAAAGATCCTATATTCAAGGGATCTTGGTCAACTCTCCACCACAATATAAGCACTGAGTCTCTGTTTCTCTAAGGTACGTGAAAATTCCTAGCTCTTATACATTAGAGTTATCGGAGATTTTTCTATTACTGACTTAGCCTTCAGAGGGTCTTTGGTCGACACTCTACTAGTGCTCTCTTTACATTCTTTGTTCTTTTGTTCTTTAGGTACCCTAATTGGCGTTCGTGCGGACAATCAACTTACAAACAATTTTATGCATTGTCAAATACAATTATAATTGCTTGCTGTCTTGGTTTGATGATAAATAGCTATTATCAAAAGCAGACGCTATATGTTGAAACTCTCTCAACAAAAAAAAAAAAAAAAAAAAAAAAAAAAAAAAAAAAAAAAAAATTGCTAATGTGCATAAGGGTTATGGCATGACTTTATACAATATAACCACTACCCTGCCAACTACTCGCTACCTCAATGTTCCCAACTCTCAAGTGACATTCCGTTGGTTTGGTAAATTAATTTGTCATTTTTTTTGGGGTCAAAATCACATTTCGGCTTAAGCCTTAATATTGAAACGAGTTAAAAATTCCTTTAATCCTTTGCTCAACCCATTAAAGTCTTCCACTGCCTCCTCGATTTAAGTTCTTTATTTTTGTCTTGGAAAACACTACTATAAACATTTATACAGTAATAACTAGAGTATGCGTTTTTATATGTGAAAGTTCAAATAGTATATAAAACATCCTTGAACGTTTAGACCCCCAAATACAAAATAACCAATTCAAGCTTTATGACAAACAACTAGTGTGCGGAAAATGAACATAAGCTATAAACAGAATTGGAAATCAACCTAAGCCAATTATAAATCGCATCCACAGCAGGAAATAAAAGGCAAAGATAAAGGGAAGGAAGATGCAAACACAAAGATAACACCCGATGTGTTATCAAAGAGGAAACCGAAGCCCTCGGCATAAAATCTCTCCGCCGCTCTCCAAGCGGTAAGTAATCCACTAGAAAACGTAGTTGGGATACATAGACAGCAATAGACCCTCCAAGCCTAATCTACCGAGTGCACCTAAGCCTTCCAAGCTTCTTGCTCCAACGAGGTTGCCCCGAACCTATTTCTTTTCTAGCTTCTCGGATTCCGCTACTTGACCATAGCATCAACCAATGTAGATTGGTTCTTTCCTAATTGTTTCCCAGAACACCAAACAGCCCTCTCACAATAATGGATATAGTGAGAAAAGGTTTTGGTAAAAGACCTCTCAAGGGTTTAACAATGGAGAGGAAGAGAGTTGAGGAATTTAAAGAGACTCTTATGTAAAGATTATAGATGAATCAATCTTGTTTTTTTCTAGGGTTTCTCTCTCAAAATTCTCTCTAGAAGCTCTCTTTCTTTTGTGGGTATAAGGGGTATTTATACTGGGGTGAGAATGAAATGTGAAGAGTCAGGTTTTACAAAATAAGAGTGGCTCACGGCTTGACTGAGTCGCGAGATCTAGCCGCGAGATAACAGAATGGTCAGTTGTCCTATTTTGTCCTATAGTGCTCCAGCTAGCATAACGCTTCAACTTCTAGCATGCTTGGCAAGTGTGCTGCATTTGGCGGCTTGAAGCCACGAGTCACCCGCGAAATCAAGTCGCGAGTCTCTGTTTTCTTGCACACTCTTGAGCATTTCAACACTTTATCTCACTCATTACCTTTACAACAATCCCACCTAAATACAAGGTTACTAAATGCTGAAATACAAGCAAATTTGGCACGGAATAAAACCAACAAGATGATTGATTAAATTCAACCTTACAATCTCCCCCTTTGGCTATTCCGTGACAAAACCCTAATATAGACTCTAGACTTAACATGTGAGTTAGAAACAGTTGAGCAAAACTCACTCATACCTAACTCTAGAAACTGTGAAGCTCTTGAATCATATGAACATGAAACTCCTGAAATACAACAATACACCATGATCATTGTATGCAGAAAAGTATGAAATGCATATGAAGCAGGCTATATGTGATCAAGCAAAGATGGAGTTAAGAAACAAACCATGGCTTGATCGACAAAGCAATCACTAGAAGGTAGTGACCATAATGCTCATTCACTCTTGGAATGAACACTTGAACAAACAAGCAAACAAGCTCAATGCAAGTCACTTGCATGCCCAACACTCAACCAGTGCATAATACACTAAGTATATGCATCTATGAACAATCCTACAAGGACACAAGAGTGACAGTACTTAACAAAAAAATGCATGACATTTAGTTAATAGTACTGATTTAACAAAATATAAAAGGCTGCATATAGCATGGTACATACCATAAAGCCTACAGAACATAAACCCTAATGGCCTGTTTGGATGTTAAAAAAAGGAGGGGGAGTAGAGTAAAGGAAGGGAGAGTAATTCAATTACCTTATTTGAAAGTTTTTTAAGGAAGGAGGGGGAGGGGTTTAGAGGGATTTGGAGGAGTTTCAACTACATCTAACCCCTCATTTTTAATTCCCCCAAATTAAAGAGATTTGGAGGAGAGTAGAGTAGATAAATTATTGAACAAATGAATTCTCTAATTTATCCTTTCTAAATTAACAAAATTACAAACTATTATATAAATAATCTTTGTTTGTTTCCTGAGAAAATTAAGGTGAATGAAAAAAAAAAATTTGAATCTCACTAGCTAGGGAAAAAGCCACGGCATCAGAGCCTACAAATTCGAAGCCCAACACGGAGTCAACACGTGTTGTTGACTTCTTGTTGTGTTGATCATGGCATAGAACTTTCTAAACTGGTTGTTGACTTTTGAACTTTATTTTTACAAAGAAATACTAGGAAAAAAAAAATGACAACCTGTGTTTATCAATTGACAATTGCAACTTCCTCTGGTAATGCCACTCACAAAACCAATTGGAAGTTTTTGTGTTTACGTGCCGTTTCTCATTACTTGGCCTTTGTTTCGTTGCTGAGAAAACAAAGGATTTTTTTTTTTTTTTTTGGTGTTCTTCTTCAGTAGCCATTGTTCCCATACTTCTCACATCATCGAGATCATCATCACTAGCTTCTTCCGCCACAAACCATAGATTCTCACACAAAACCAGCACCGGTGGATCAGCGTAATCTAGCTATCATGGCTGCTTGATTAACACACAAAAAACAATAACAAAATAACAAAAAACAAAAAGAAAAACCTGATCAGGTCTTGTTATAATACTATGGCGGGTGGCAGAGTCTATAGCAGTGGTACTGGTGGTAATAGTGGTTCCAATTTGAGTGTTTTGTTTCAGAATCAAAAGGGTGCTTATGCTTCTGAGCCTCTTGATTCTCTCTTCCTTTCTGGGTCTTCCCTTTCTTTCCTAGATACTCTCTTTAAGCTTTACAAAAATTGTGTTATGGGTTATTTGTATTCTTCAATTTAATTTTGTTTAATTACCTCTAATTTTGCTTTGTCTAGATGAACATGGTTTCATTTTATTATGTAATATTGCATTCGTAGACTCTATGCTTTTACTTACACTAATTTGCCATGTATACTTATTGTTAAATCCTTGGTACTATTGCTTCAGAGGAAATTTGTTGATTTTTATATTTAGCGTGAATAATTTTTAGGGTTCTTAACATTTTGAAATTGTAATGAAAAAAATTCACTAACATATTCTCAGATTGAAAAAAAAAAATCTTAGAATAAATTAATCATAGACCAATGTTGCAAGTTCATTTTCAAATAAGGGTAAATTTGTCCATTTTAATAATTTTCTCTCATTTTCATCCTAATTTTTAAAACATCTAAACAAGAGGAATGGCTAATTACTCATTTTCCCCTTACTAATTTTAAAAACATCCAAATAAAGTGGAAAGGAACCATTCCCCTCTACTCTCCTCTCCACTACTCTCCTCCCTCTCTAAACTTCCAAACATGCCATAAAAAACTTCCAAACAAGGTAATTGAATTACTCTTCTTCCCTCTACTCTACTCTCCCTCTTTTTTTAAACATCCAAACAGGCCATAAGTAATGTGCATCCAATTACGGCCCAAGAGGAATTGGATGGCCTTTTATATCCTCAAGCAGGTTACGGCCCATGAGGAATTGGGCTTGTACTGTACATTAATAGACATGGCAAAGAGAAGTGAATGGGCTGGACTGGAGAGTCGAGTCCAATTATTGTTGTCTAGATTACATCTAATCGACTTTCATGTGCTCATGAACAAGAAACACATTGAAATTTTTACTTAACCCCATCAAGAAGACTTTGATATTTGAATGGGATAATTAAGAAAATGAAAGGCAACTGCTCTTCGGTTATATAGACAGTGTATCATGTTGCAGACATATATGCTTGTATGTGCGAAAACAATGGCCTTTAAGAAGTTCAATTCATTGGTTCTCTTTATTTTCATGCTTTTCTTTGCCTCAAAAGCGAAATTAAGGGGAGTAACCATGACTTCCAAGCTTGGTGTGACAAATAATTTATCTGCCCTTATTCTTGTTTTTTATATTCTGTCTGTTTTAAAGTTTAAGAAAATGATAAAACCGAAAGAATAATGTTTTAGAAAATGATAAAGATATAAATTTTGCTAATGTTAAGATTCGTATCATAACATTATTAATGTGCCCTTAGAGCATCCATAAACATTTTCTATTATTAAATGGCCTCTAATCAATATATGCTACTGATTAGAAAAGGTATAAAAACATTTATGGTTTAAGGATATTGACGTATTATTGTAAAGTTACTTGTCCCGTAAATCAGGCTTATAGTGATTACTTATTTTGCAAGTATAGGCTTAAGATGTGTGGAATTTACAAAATAACATTTTTGGGCCAAATAGATCTAACATCCTTCTTGAATTCAAGGTTGCAAACCTAAGATGAGATTGAGTTTGGACAGAAGCATGAGAAAATGATAAGAAAATCAAAAGAAACAGGTTGAAGTTAGAAAAGATCATGAAAGAGATGATGACCAATGAAGTGACAATCACTCTCAAATCTCAATATGATTTTTCTGTTCATTGAAGGCATCATTTTGAGCTTCACAATAATTCAAAGTGACAATTAAAAAAGGAACGCCCATGCCCTCAAGAAGAGAGCGCAACCAAATGAGCTCAGTAGTGGTGTTGGCCAGAGCACGCATTTAGCCGCAGTAATAGATCAAGCAACAATCTTCTTATTCATTCACTAATAAATCAACACATACCCTTACAAGAAATAATATTTAGTGGTGGAACCACAATTAGTGAGGTCTCCTACCTTCTAATGAGAAACTTTAAAAATGTCAACCACAAGTAATTAAGACATTCTTGATAGTTTGGAAGTAATTACAACTCAAAGCTTATAAGGCGATATTGAAAAAAGAAACTTGATCACTTATTTGCTCTTATCTTTTCAACTATGACGAATTTTTGAGTGATACTACATTGAAAAGTAGACATCTATGACTTCAAAATGGATACAATTTTAACCAAATTTAGATTAAAATGAGTAAGTTATAACATTGTTTAAAAAACCAGACTAGATTGATCGATTGAACTAGGAACCAAACTCGAAATCAATTTGGGAAAATTGGTGGTTAAACAAGTAAAAACTGAAATCCAAACAAGTTTTCAATTTTTTGATCGTTTTGGTTTTTAAAACCATAAGTTATAATTATATGAATTTAGAGTGGCTATTTGTGTCCAAGACATTGGAGCAAGTATGTATCTACTATTCATGCGTATGCATGAACAAATAACAATACAAATATACACAGAGCTACCAAAAACTCTGTTTCCATATTTAAGCTCAAAATGATCAATATCTCTAAGGGATGTTGCCTAATCATCTAAGAAGCTTTAGAATCCTCAAGGAACCCTCCAAAACCCTAGTTTGGACTTATAAATATTCACCTTCTACCTCTATTCCAATTCATTGTTAGAAAGAAAGGATTTTAGCTATTACTGTTGCCAAAATACTATCTTTCTTCAATTTTCTTTTCTTTACACTAGCACATTAAGCACGACTTTTGTCTTTAAAATTTCTCCCTCGTCATCATTTTATATAAAACTCATTTTCGCTATTGCTTCAAAACCTGTTCACATAAAAAATCTTTCTTTGAATTGTGATTATTATATTCTAAAGACTGGCTAATGGAACATATATACGACGTTGGGATTGAAAATTTTTATTTCATACAGACAGAGACAGACCCATGGAGGGGGCTGGGCCTCCACTCTCCAGGGCTTTTGAAAAAAAAATTATATTAGGTATATCTTTAACTCAAATTTTTATTTATTTATTAATGCTTACTTGAAATTTTTTTTTTTTAGAAATACTATGTCCATAATATTTTCATAATAAATAGAATGTTAGGTTATTATTAACTGTTATTGGTGGATAAAAAAATAATTTCATTAAGAGGTTCAAATTTTTCTTTTTTCTTATACTCCGGCCTCCCTAACTTGAAATCATGGGTTTGTCCCATACCAATGACTTCTTTGAAATTTTTGGCATTCAATTTTTTCTTTGTTGAATTTCACTTCTGAAGCGTGCATTTTGTCAGTATTCATCATCGAAGGGCTTTTTCCCGATTTACTGGTTCTCCATTGGGCTAGAGTCAACTATTATCTCTAGAAAACCTATAGCATGAAAGCTATGCCTATTATTGCTCAAGTTCATATCATGAATCATGCATGTATTGCCATCAGCTTGACTATTTTGTAGTTAACTTTAAATACACCGTCACCACCCCCAAATCTTGTTACTTTGTTTCTAATGAGTACAGAGATCGAGAGTACCAATTTGAACAAATTTCTCATAAACAATCTCCAACTAATTGACCTTTAACCAATATGGTCTATATCCCAAATAAATAATCAAGTACAGTCCAAAATCCCAAGAAAAATTCTTCGTGGCTAAAGTTCAATGGCCGCAATGCTAACAGGACAATGTCGACATTATTGAAATTTTTGGCCGTTTGTTCTGGAAACAGATTGAACTCGAGAAGTGACCTCTCCACCATTTGTCAGTGAGATACATGTTTGTGGCTTATTAGATGAAATCAGAAAAAGGCCGGATATGCTTTTTAAATTTATTACGTAACAATTCAAATAATTTTGTGTATTTTTAATCACATGATCAAATACCAACTCATGTTGGGATCAAGTGTACGGTGGCCTCACATAAATTTATTTATTTGTATAATAAATATTTAAATTTGACCCTCAAAATATTAAAATGTGAGTAAAACTTTTGTTTATATATTTGCGTTTTATGAAATTAAAATTCTTTAGTTAAAAAATATTTTAATAATAAAAAAAATTAAGGGGCTAAAATTCTTCAAGAAAGATTACTCTTAACGGGTTAAAAATATTTTAATAATTCAATAGTTACAATGAGAAACTGAGAATTTAGATCTTAAATGTTTTTATTGAAAATACTAAAAAATGCCAATTGAACTAGAAGGCTCTTAATGAGAAGTGTTATTTAAGTGAAGTTGATCGAAGCCATTAGCACTTGAAAAAACAGAAAAAAGTGTTCCGACTTCTGAGCTATGGCTTGCCAAGGAAAGAACCCAAAACATGTTTCACTTTTACTATTAGTTGCTTGCTGGTTTTTTTTGCTATCCTCCTGCAAGGCTAATCCAAATGCAGAAGTTGAGGCTCTACTCAAATGGAAAAAAAGCCTCCCAGCAGATCAACCAATTCTGAAGTCATGGGTAGCACAATTCAATTCAAATAGAGCTTCAAGTCCATGCAAATGGCGTGGAATAGCATGCAACAATGAAGGGAGTGTGACTGAAATAAAGCTTAACTACACTGGATTGAAAGGTACCCTCGAAAACTTAGATTTCCTCTCCTTTCCAAACCTTCTTCACCTTGATCTTAGATCAAACCAACTCAAAGGCACCATACCAATGAACATTGGCACACTTTCTAAACTCCAATTTCTTGACCTTTCCATTAATTTCTTCAATGGATCGCTCCCACTTTCTCTTGCTAATCTCACAAAAGTTTATGAGCTTGATGTTTCCCAAAACAATATAACAGGAAAACTAGATAGCCGTTTGTTCCCTGATGGAACCGGTAAGTCTAAAACCGGACTCATTAGTCTAAAAAATTTTCTCCTCCAAACTAATGGCCTTGTTGGCAGAATTCCAGGAGAAATAGGAAATCTGAAACACTTGGCTCTACTGGCTCTAGATGGGAATTACTTTTTTGGTCCTATCCCTTCATCCTTGGGTAATTTGAGTGACTTAACCATTCTTCGTCTTGCTCAAAATCAGCTTTCGGGACAAATCCCCATTAGTATTGGGACTTTAAAACTAACAGAACTGTTCTTGTTGAAAAACAAGTTATCTGGTTCTGTTCCAGAAGAAATAGGGAACCTTTCTTCCTTAGTTACTCTACACCTGGCTGAGAACAACTTCACTGGCCACTTACCCCAACAAGTGTGTCAAGGTGGAAAGCTTACTAATTTCAGTGCAGCCTTTAACAATTTCACTGGTCCTATCCCAGTTAGTCTTAAAAACTGCCGAACCTTATATAGGGTCCGGCTTGAACATAACCAACTAACAGGATATATAGACCAGGATTTTTGGGTTTACCCAAACCTTACTTATATTGATTTGAGTTACAACAGGTTAAGAGGTAAACTCTCACCAAACTGGGGTGAAAGCCAAAACTTGACAGTGCTGAGAGTTGCTGGGAATATGATTAGTGGCAAAATCCCCAATGAGATTCTTCGATTGAGCAAAATGGGATACCTTGACCTTTCTTCCAATCAATTGTCTGGTGACATACCAGTAGAAATTGGAAAGTTATCCAATTTAATAAAGCTAATCTTGAAAGACAACAAGCTTTCTGGAGAGGTACCGGCAGGAATTGGAGGACTGACTGAGTTGGAGTCTCTTGACCTTTCCATAAACATGCTTAGTGGGCCGATTCCAGATCAAATAGGGGACTGTTGGAAGCTACAAAGTTTATCTTTAAGCAAGAATTGCTTGAATGAGACGATTCCCTACCAAATTGGTAATCTTCGAGCATTACAAGATCTTGATTTGAGTTTCAATTCACTGATGGGAGGGATACCACCACAGCTTGGGAGCCTTTCAGATTTGGAATACTTGAACATCTCCAACAATAACCTCAATGGTTCAGTCCCCTTGTCACTAGGCAGCATGTTGAGCTTGATAAGCATCAACCTGTCAAACAACAATTTAGAGGGTCCTCTTCCAGAGGGAAAAATCTTTCGATCAGCTACGCTGGGGGCTTTCAGTAACAACAAAAATCTATGTGGTGAAATCCAAGGTTTGCAACCATGCAATGCCGTAATTATTAAGAAGGGTGGTGGAAATAAGAAAAGCAAAATTTTAATAGTCATTGTTGCTTCTATAGTCGGTGCATTGTCAATTTCATTTGCCTTTGTTGGAATTTTTGTATTTATCCAAAAGAAGCATTCAAGAAATATGTCGAAAGTTAAAAGCACATCAAAGATTGAAAATCCGTTCTCCATATGGCACTTTAATGGGAATGCCGTGTATGAAGACATCCTTGAAGCTTCAAACAACTTTGATGACATGTACTGTATTGGAATGGGGGCATCTGCAAAAGTTTACAAAGTGGAAATACCAGGCGCTCAAGTATTAGCAGTCAAGAAGCTCAATTCCCAAGCTGAAGGCATAGGAACTGACAATATAAAAAGCTTTGGCAATGAGTTAGCAACATTAACAAAAATAAGACATCGGAACATTGTGAAGCTCCTTGGCTTTTGTTTCCATGAAGTTCACATGTTTTTGATTTATGAATTCATGGAAAGAGGAAGCTTAGCTGATATGCTAAGTAGAACAGAAGCAATGGAGTTAGACTGGGCAACTAGGATACAAGTTGTTAAAGGTGTGGCCTATGCTTTATCCTATATGCATCATGAATGTCTCCCACCTATAATTCATCGAGACATCTCAAGTAAGAATGTTTTGATGAGCTCCGACCTTGAAGCCTGTATCTCTGATTTTGGCATTGCAAGGTTCTTAAAGCCTGATTCATCTAATTGGACAACAGTTGCAGGCACATATGGCTATCTCGCCCCAGGTAAGCTTTAAAGCTTCTCGACTTGATATTTTTCCTCGACTTGAACATGTTTGTTTTAGAACTTTGCTTTTTCTATTTTGGGAAATATGTGCATTTGATGTTATATATTGATTAAATGGTGGAAAGGAATGAAATGGGAAAAAAAATCTTCTAATAATATTCTTTTTATTTCCTCATTATCTCCAAGTTTAATTACGAGGGAATAAATGGTTATAAGATAACATTCATTCTTCTATTTTCATCAAAAACTCAAATTTTCATTCTTTAAATGCAAGGAATTGGACGGAATGGGTTAATGACGTTTAATGAAAATTTGATCAAAATAAGTTGATGACGCAGATATATATATATATATATATATATATATATATATATATATCTGTGTGTGTGTGTGTGTGTGTGTGTGTGTGTTTTCACTCATTTCCTATAATTTCCTTTTTCTTAATATTTGATGCACTTTTACCTGATGATAGCTCATTATTTTTTCAAGACTAAGGTATACTTTTGATCTTTAAAGTTCAGGGTTGGTTTCATTTTGGCCCTTTATGTTTCAAAATTTTCATTTTGATCTTTTAATCTTTGATTCCATTTTTATGGTAGTAATTTGATTGTTGAATCTAGATAATTGGTGTCCATTAAGCCGCTTCACCCATATAATGTCAAATATCACCAAATTATTAATAGAAATGAACAACATAACCAATATGAAAACATAATCAAATACGAATAGCTAAAATGAAAACGACCCCAATCTTTAAGGGTCAAAAGTTTTTTTCAGTTCTTCTTTTACTTCTTCATTTTTGTAATTGAATCTTGTTATCTTGCGCCAAATGGGCTACACATTGAAGCCATCATCTTGATCGGTTTTTTTTTTCCGTATCTTTTTACTTTTATGGTAATAATAATAATAATAATAACAACAAAAAACAATTGCTTACTTTTTTTAATAAACAAAAATGTATAATAGTAATGTTGTGGGTAAGTTGTGTGATATTATGCCTTTGTCCCCATTCCCTGTGTGTGTTGTCTGTTTGTGTTTCTTCTCAAAAAAAAAAAAATAGTAATGTTGTTATAAAATATATATATAAATATATATATATATATTCATTTCAATTCATTATTTGAATAATTGATAATATTTTGGAATATTAGAGTACATGTTTTTAAATCAAATCTTGTCTTCCAATTTGATTTTTTTGCAGAGCTTGCTTACACGATGGCAGTGAGTGAAAAATGTGATATTTATAGTTTTGGTGTTTTGGTACTAGAAGTTCTTATGGGAAAGCATCCAGCCAAACTCATTACAGATCTACATTCCCCAGTTGGTACCAATATCCACCTCAAAGATGTGTTAGATGATCGTCTCTCACCTCCCACAAGTCAAAAGATTGCTGATGAGTTAGCTCTAATGATGAACTTAGCAGTTTCATGTTTACATACCAATCCACAATCTCGCCCAACCATGCGAAGTGTGTGTCAGCAGCTGGAGATGCAGGCTTCTAAGAACTAAAGTAATCTTCTCTCGCCCTAATAAGACTAATAAAAATAGAAGTAATAAAAATGTGTTGTGAGGAATATATTGAACACGCATTAACAAAAATGTGTGTAACACGCATATATTGAACGCTGACTATGAGTCCTTTAAGCATGTCATGTTAATTTACATGTATTATGAGGAATATCTTGGTTGAACAAATTCATTTTATGCATCAAAGTCTTACATTTTTTTTTCTTACTATTTACAAATTATAAGGGATGTTCTGTGCAAGGCATCACACATAGAGTACAACAAAAACCAGAGACTCAACATATGTATGATACTACGCCTGTTATCCATGCCTCCCTTCGCAGCTAGTTGGTTAGTGCAATAATTTGTTTCCCAGAATACATACCTTAATTATCTATGCTCTCCAGGCAGGTTCATGTAATTAGAAGCAAGTATACTGATAGAGGTTAATGTCCATGTATCCTCTTTCCCATATAGTTACTGATAGCCCGAGTCTTTTTCTCTTTCTTCCCCTTAGATTCTTTCCAATTTCGGGAACTCTCTAGGGGTTTCTTCTTGCTTTCAACCTTCATAAATTTGAGAAAATTTCTGAATTTCATAACAGCAATGTCATATCCTCAACATCCAAAGATTACTCATCAATTTGGTGGAAGGAATACTATTTTTGTAATATCAATTTGTCAAGTTATATTTTAGTACTTCTACTTTCGTAGTAATTAAATAAACTTTTAGTAAGTATTATTAGTTATAAACTTATCATGAATTTTATTTATTTATTTATATAATTATAATTATGAATGAAATTCTTCATGAACTCAATCATTCGGACTTCGGCCACTGATCCAACCCTAATTAAAATAGAAAATCGAGCATTTTCCAATTCTTTTTCAGACCTGAATTTTAAAAACAGGGATGAAGCCACAAAAATCTTATAATGTGCATTCAGTCAATACTTGTCGATTCTTAAAACAAATTATCCTGACTTAAAGGTATCATTTTTTTTACTATAGTCAATATGCCTTGTTTAAAGTCCAAAAACTTCGAACATGACCTCCAAAATGACCCGGGGGTTGGAAGCTATCACTTTTCAAATTTTGTCAGAGCAGAAATGTGAGACTAATTATTTATAAACCAATTTCCAATCAATATGGCCTTAAAGTCAATTAGGGTTTATACCAGAAACCAGAATAATTTGATGACTGAATGTTTTTAAACATTAGCCAACGTGGCATTTAATCTCGTATAAATTCTGATATTTCTTTAGTTGGGATCAAGCATATACTCAGTTGATGGACTAAAAAAATACACATTAAAAGACTATCATAACTTTTGAGTTGAGTTTATGGTATAATGTTGTGTTAGAATCTCATTCATCTACCTTGTGCGTGTCTATTTATAAGGGCCTTGTAATTAACTCAATGACAGTCTCATGTTTTCGAGTGAGGCGTCACTGATTTGATTATGCCCTCCCTCACTTAAAAATGTGTATTAAAAAATAAAAATAAAATAAAATAAACTGGACCAGGAATTTATCTTTAATGGACTAAGTCAAAACTATTATTATTATTTTTTTAGTCTCTCTCTCTCTATATATATATAATGATAAATAGTAGTATAAAAAATTATAAACATAGTTCAAGACATGAAAATATCTTTTTATGTGCTATATGGGAGCCTCAAATTGGAAAACAAATCCCAAACATTGAATCTATACTTGAAAACTTAAGTGGGGAAGCAAATGATTTGAGTAAAGAAAGGTCATATGCAAAATAAAATCAAAATCTGTCAGAGATCGGTTGATGGAAAGTGGGTCACAGTCGGTCTATGGAAATTGAGAGGGCATGATTGAATGCAGAGAAATTACCTCTTTTTTTTTTCTTTTTCTTTTTTTTTGAGGGAGAATCTTTTGTAGTATGGAATTATTTGAGGTAGTCAAAATGAGTATGCAACATTTCAAAAAGTTCGGCCAGGAGGGCCATGCCCCCTTGGTGTAAATCCGTACCTGTCTAGGGCATTGAGTAAAAATTTCTATAATTTTGTTGAGTGTATCGATACAGCAATTATTATTGGCGCATAATAAGTGTCATTGTACTTCCATTTTAGAGAGAAATTTCTTGGGTCATGCCCAATAAATTTCAAAAAGTTCGGCCAGGAGGGCCATGCCCCCTTGGTGTAAATCCGTATACCTGTCTAGGGCATTGACATTTAAAAATTTCTATAATTTTGCTGAGTGCATCAATACAGCAATTATTATTGGCGCGTAATTGGTATCATTGTACTTCCGTTAGAGAGAAATTTGTTGGGTCCAATTCTATTCAAATCAACAAAAGCATATAAATAAATAATTTGTTTACTAATTTATGTGTGATTACACCTAAAAAGCTAATCGATTACAATGGAAAATATTCAAAACATTAACAACTATAAGGCATGTTTGGTACACTGTAATGATTATTACATGGAAATAGGAATAAGTAATACAAGAAATGCATTAAATTGGAATAATTTGTTTACTAATTTATGTGCGATTACACCTAAAAAGCTAATCGATTCAATGGAAAAGATTCAAAACATTAACAACCATATGGCTATTTATTTTGTTCATCAAAAAAAAAGTATGACTATTTATTTTTTCACATACTAAATTCAATGAGATGTGACACGTATGTAGCTAATAGGTTTTTTTTTAATAAACTGTGTGTGGCTAATAGATGAAAATATAAAAGTCTAAACTTTGCTCTTTCTCAATAATACTTTCCTTTTTCTTTTTTATTTTATTTTTTTTTTTTTTGAGAGAGAGAGTTTGAACCTATGGCATTTGCTCCTGATAATAGCTCTTTATCATTAGACCAAGACACCAATCAGTTTTTGATGTAGGCGGAGATTAAATCTCGAATCTCTTATACAACCATCAGAGACTTTACCAGTTGAACTAACTGGAACCCATTTAATAATACTTTCCTGATTTGCTGAAATTTGTTTTAATTTTTCTTTGTGGAGGTAGACTCATCAGGGAATTTCTATGCATGAAGTAGCTATGAATTTGAAATTCTAAATGCATTGAATCTGAAATTCTAAATGCATTAAAGTCAATTAAACCATTCAAAGCTCCTAGCCTTAATGGCATACATGCAGGGTTTTTTTTTTCAACGTTTTTGAATGATTGTGGGAGAATTTGTAAAAGTGGAGGTAAAAGATATTTGTGCTAATAAATGCATCCCTAGTATTTAGCTTACCTCCAGTATTTTTTTAATTGGACATCTACTGTTGTTTTAAATATACAATGACAAGTGGTAGTGAGTTTTAATCTCCACCTTTTATTTAGTTAGTGGGTAATGTGACAGTTTCTCAATAAAATAAAAGGAGATTCCAATTAAAAAAATACTGGAAGTAAGCCACACCCCTAAATAAAACCTTAATATGCCTAATCCCAAAAGTAAATAGCCTGGAAGCCATTACCAATTCCGCCCCCATAAGCCTTTGTACACAATATATAATTTTTTTTTTTTAGAATACTAAGTATTTTTAACACACATAGGAAGAGGGAAGAAGGTCTTAAAAAAATTGACAGTGGTATATATCTAAAATGGTCTAACTCTTGGATACACAACACAGGCTTTAAATATCTTTAACTCACACTCATTTTCCAATGTAGGATTAACCCACTGTTTTTTCTTTTGAGAATACTAAGTATTTTTAACACACACACACGGGGAGAGGGGAGAATGTCTGAAAGAAACTGATAGTGGTGTATATCAAAAATGGCCTAAGATTTTGGTTTTAAAATTAAGGGAAAAGTTAATGGAGCTCCTATAGGCATTAGTTTAGGAAATACATTTAGAAAATTTTTATTGAAAAAGAAAAAAAATTGTAAATTGCAAATTACACCCCTAAAGTTTAAGGGTGTTTGAATTTTACATCCTAAAATTTCAAAATTTGAAATTTACCCCCTAAAGTTTGGGGATATTTGAACTTTACACAATGACATTTCAAAATTTGAATTTTACCCTTTAAAGTTTAGGAGTGCTTGGATTTTACACCCTAAAATTTCAAATTTTGGAATTTACCCTTTAAAGTTTGGGGGTATTTGAATTTTATACCTTGACATTTCAAAATTTGGATTTTACCCCCTAAAGTTTGGGAGTGTTTAGAATTTATACCCGCAAATTCTAAAACTTTAGGGTTTAAAATCCAAATACCCCCAAAATTTGGGGAGTAAATTCCAAACACTCCTAAAATTTAGGGGTAAAATTCAAATTTTGAAATATTAGGGTGTAAAATCTAAACACCCCCAAACTTTAATAGGTAAAATCCAAATTCTGAAATTTCAAGGTGTAAAATCCAAATACTCCCAAACTTTAGAGGTGTAATTTGCAATTTACCAAAAAAAAAAAAACTAATATTTTTGACAACTTTTTATATTTTCTATGAAAGTAGTATCAAAACTATCTTAAAATTCCTAGAAAAAAAAAATTCCTAAGATAGTTTATTAAAAAATGTTCTAAAAAATACCCATTTTACTGGACTCTAAGATTAAAATCCCTTTTGTATCAAAAAAAAAAAAAAATTAAATCCCCTTTTATCGTCCCATATTTCCTCTCTCCAAATAGCTTTCATTCCAAGCAAAAGGGGAACAGATAATGTAGTGATGGCACAGGAACTACTCTACTCTGTTAACAAAAAGAAAGGCAAGGACGAAGGAGGGGTTCATGATTATTAAAATTGATTTGGAGAAAGCTTTTGTCCTGAGACCATTGAGCTAATTCTGAGTTGTATAACAACTTCCTCTTCCCTTCTATTTAATGGTGAAAGATTGGATTTTAACGATTAAGGGGCATTAAATAGGATCAAGGGGCATTAGATAGGGAGATCCAATCTACCCCTACATTTTCATTTTGTGCATGGAGTTCTTGGAGGTTTGATAAACAAAAAATATGAGGGGAAATAATGGGATAAATTCAAAGCATCCAAAGATGGGCCAGGTTTCTCGCATATGTTCTTTGCTGATGACCTACTTTTATTTGCTAAAGCAAATGACAAAAATAGCACACAAACGTCAATAATGTTTTGGAAGAGTTCAGTTGTCTAACTGGGCAAAAAATTAGCAAGGCAAAATCCAAGATTTTTTTTCTCTCCAAACGTGACTGGAAGATAAAGAAAACAGCATATGCCAAAAGATTTGTGGTACATCGGACCTTGGAAGATATTTAGGATTCCCCATTTGTTGTGAAAATAAACCTACTTACGCAAGATTGAAGAGAAAAGAAAAATAGACACATAGACTTTACATGTTGTAATATGCCTACATCCACACAGGCAGTGATAGAAAACATTCCACTATAAAATAAGGAAACTACAATAATAACACACAGTCACTCTCACAAGACCCAAACCCCAAATATACCATTGACTCTCTCACACAAAGAATAGAGGCATTTGCACTAATCTTGTAGCACCACTCTTTCTCACTACTATACGGCTACCCAAATACAAGAGAACCTATGTACAAATATATACTAGCATATGTCAGCAGCTACTTCAAGTCCTAAACCAAGTGGGACTTAAACTCCTTGCATGACACGAGGTAAAATTTGAATTCAGGATATTTTCGTTGGAAACACTATAAAATGCTAATCAATTAAGCTATAAAACTCTTAGTCAACTACCACCAATTAGATCTACCATTAGTAAAAAATAAAAAGTAACAAGAAAACTAGTTAGCCGTTTGTTTCCTAATGGTCCAAGTCAAAATTTTTATTATTATTATTTTACAAGTACACAATATTTATTATGATAAAAGTTAGTATACAAAATTATAAACATAGTTCAAGACATAATTGAAGTATTTTTATAACCAATAGAAGTATAACAAAAGGTTTTATTAAATTTAATAAATTTGTTCTAAGATTAAGAAAGAAATAAGAAGTAAGTAGACTAACGATTAATTCAAGTGTCCTTTTCCTCAACCAAAAAAAAAATCAAGCGTCCTATTTTTAGTTATTATATATATATATTCTTTTTTTTAAAATTTAATTCAATTATTAATATAAATGGTTAATGAGGGTGGAACTATTGAATCGTTAAATCATTCCCTTAATGGATATTTATATGAGAAAATATAATACATATCTTAAGAGCATTGATTTATAAAATATTTTTAAAAATTTTATATGAAAAAAAAAAAAAAAGAAAGAAAAAAACCTAAATTTTTTATAATATTTTATATTTCTCATAAAATTAGTCTCAAATTTTTTTTTTAAAATTATGTACTAGCCAATGCCGTAAAAATACTGATATTACGACTTAATTCATTTTTAAGTCCATCTTCTTTTTTATACGGGACTTGCACTTGTCAGAAATCCATTACCAGTTAAAAAGTCATGTCAGTCAAGGAAGGTTTAATGTGAGTCAATAATGGTTAGGTAACTAACCAACTCATGACGCATGGCAGACAAATAGTATGACTTTTTTTTATTTGTTGGAGAAGAAAGATAGTGTCATACACTCATACAGTAACTTGAAACCCGGCCCATCTTTGGATGCTTTGAATTTATCCCATTATTTCCCCTCGCACAATTTTCTCATGTTTTTAAAATTAAAAGCTAGTATTAATTTATTGAGTTTTCTATTATGCGGCTACCTTATTTTCCAGAGCATATAAACATTTTTTATTTTTAAAACTTTATTTAAGGGTAATTTTGGAACTTGCATCTTTTAAATTAAAAGACAAGACAATAAATAATGATCCCTTAAAAAATTGAGTTTTCTAAGCGTTATTAACAATTGGGAAGAACTTGTATTCAGTAAAAGTTATCACTAGACACGTCAGGATTCGGACACGTGTCCATAATCCAACGTGTCTAGTGATAACTTTCACTGGATACAAGCCGCACCCTCAACAATTTAGGACGAAGGTAATACTAATTAACTAAGTAATTAATTTTACTCAAGAAAAAAAAAAAGTAATTAATGTGCATGTTTGTTTGCATTTGTACCACATAAACATGCCATGCAATTCCAAGTGGTGATTGGCTTATCTGTAATACTTTTTTAACTGGAATTTCATTTTGTTTTAATGAGAGACGGTCACATCTACCACTAACTAAATAAAAAAATGGAAATTAAAACTCACTACCACTTGCCCTTCTATATTTAGCATTTCCTTTAAAATAAAAAGATATGTTCAGTTAAAAAAATACTGGAGATAAGTCAAACTCCAATTACTACTACTACATGAAGTAAGTTGGCCTTTCAGATCCTCAATAAGGTCACCATTGGGAGTTAGGTTTGACATTTTCAAAATAAACTGTACATTAAGACATGGCAATGAGAGAGACTTTGAAAATTTTACTTAACCCAATCAAAGAAGACTTTGAATGAGATAATTAAGAAAATGAAAGGCAGCTGCTCTTCGGTTATATATACAATATATCATGTTGCAGACTTATATGCTTTTATGTGCGAAAACAATGGCCTTTAAAAAGTTCATCTCAATGGTTCTCTTCATTTTGATTCTTCTCTTTGCCTCAAAAGTGGAAGGAAGTGGAGGAACCGAGACTTCTCAGCTTGGTGTGGCAAGTAATTAATCTGCCCTTATCCTCGGTTTTTATAGTCTGTTTGTTTTTAATGCTTCAGAAAATGATAAAGTTGTATTGAGATAGTTACATCATGCTACTAACTCCATGTATAGCTTATATTCTTTCTCCCCTAGACCTCTAAGCACTTTGTGTATGAAAATGTGCTTATTAAACTATAAGACTATTGGTACTATAAGGCTATATAAAGCTATATTATTAGTGAATGAAAGCATGAAGTTGGATGAACAACACTTAGCTTTATCCCTTGTGTAAATGTTTTAATTCTTATTTTATGTGAATGTGCACCACACTTAACTTTATCTCGTGTGAATGTTTTAGTTCTTATTTTATGTGAATGTGATTTAATTTGTTAGTCCTAAATTCTAGTAAATTGGTAAGAGAGTTGGCGTGCATCTATATTACTTTTTACTTATTTATTGATACGATAAAATTTCAATTTATAACATCGACTTTGTTAAAGTTGATGTGTGATTGTATGACAATTGAATGATAAATAGAAATATGAAAAAGATAGTACACATATGGTTCAACCTAATGGCCTATGCTCACGATATGAAAGTCCTAGATAACTACGTATTATATTAAGTACTTGTGTTACAATGAAGCCAATGTAGGGTTTTTATACTAGAAAATACTTAATTAAGCCTAGACTAATCATAGACTAACCTAAAGTTAAATTAATTATTCTACAAATACATGAGCGTACAATTAATTTGGGCCACTTGGGCCATAATATATCTAACATGATGTATGATATGTTTAACATTACTTTAAGAGAAATGATATGTCTACAACATTTTTACAACAAATCCTAAGTGGTAAGTTGTTATTGGTTGTTATTGTTAGGACAAAAAAGTAATCTTAGTGTTAGTTTCAAATTTAAACAAATAACAACTAACCACATGTATTGTAAAAATGTTGTAAAATTGTTATAGACGTAGTATCTCTCTTACTTTAAATATGGACAGGTGAGCGTATATTGCCCTTTTTTTTTCTTTTCTTTTGTCTTTAAATGTGGACAGGTGAGCGTATATGTGTTTTACATACAAGACTTTAATCTTCAGCACAACTGTGCTCTGTAAAAGAAAATCATTAACTTCAAATACCTGAATTTAATTTGGTTGAATTATTACTGTATTCGGGTTATGACTATCTTCCTTTCAAAAAGAAAGAAAAAAATATATATACATCATTTTTCAAAGGCCTTGATTATACGGCATTGATTTCTTGTTCTTTCAGATTTCAAGGGTCGTAAGCTCATGAGTTCTGGCCCCGCTGGCTGCTACAATTACTGTCGTAACTCTTCCATCGGCCATCGTTGAGAACTTCTTTTGCGCTGCTCTGCTAGCTGTATCTAAAGGAGTCTCAGAAGTATTTCGGTTTCCACTGCATGGTGGTTTATACTTTATAATAACTAATAAGCTTCAACCCTTTACTACATGCAATTGCTGTTCCCTCCTTTTTTTTCATGTAATTTGGTATATGATTATTCTGGCAGTGAAGCACGTCCAGTGCATATTAATATAATAATATTATCGTACTACATTTTGTAGGACCTTTGAAATTATTGTATGAGTCCAGTATATGTTACTGATTAGAAAATTAAGTTCGAAATTCTCATAACTCAATTGATACTTCATGCATGGATGTTCAGAGGAGAGGAGCTCGAGCTGCAGGGCAGCATGTTAATGCATATATTTCTAACTATCAACAAAGTAATAATTAGAAAAAGTATTAAAAAAAATTATGTTTAAGGATATTGAAATATTTTTGTAAAGCTTATTCTCGATTCGACTTGCTCTCATCTTTAAAAGCTTAATCCATCCTGCGGGTTCTAAATGCCATATACTTTTGAATTTGGGAGGAAAATAAGTTGTGGAGAAAGGGGCTGTGTTGATTTTATTTCAGCAACTTTCTTCTAAAGCCAGATCTGTTGATTGCACAAGGTCTCCAGCTGTGGCTTCAAAAGGGTTTGGAGAACTCCAAATCTGTGTACAAAACTCTTGCCCTTCAACTGTATAAAACATGCTCTAAGGTTTTCATTTAAATATCTTTTAAGATCTATCAAAACCCTAGATCCAATGACTAAGAAAGAATGTGAGATTTTAGATCTACACAAATCTCGATTGGTCGAAATAAGTGAGACTGTTTCTGCACTTATCTTTTCTTATTTCCTTGAGTCTTCAATTGTGCAAATCTTTATTTGTCTTGTTTCTGAAAATTTCTAGACTTAACACTAGACAAAAACTAAGTTCTAAATGTTACAATTTGTTCATGGTTGTCAACCTAAAAATATAGACTTTATAGACTGCATCCCCAATCTTCTCATTTTCTAGCTATCATTCATGATTATCTTCTATAAAATATTGAAATGTCAAGTTTTTATTTTATTAACATTTAATTAACACAAAATTTTGTAATACATATATATTACAAGAATGAGAATTTATGATCCAACGATAGAATTTTTAAATATTTATTTATTAAAAAGTTTTTTTTTTTTTTTTGAGAAACTATTAAAAAGTTATTGAGTGGTGTAATATGGAAATAATTAACACTAACTTGATTTCATCATTTTCATCACACACACACATATATTGTTATAAAAAAAAATATTTATTTTCAACAAAAAAAAAATTACAACTAAAAGAAGAAATTCGACGGCGGAAAGAATTGCAAAACTATTTCACAAGTTAGCACATACTCAAATAGATGTGAATCCCATGTGGCAATCCTGATTAGCGAGATGGCAGTAGCGCTAAGTGAAAAACGCATAATATGATTTGTCTACGTTCATTGAATATGTCATTTTGAGAAATTTAAATAGGAAAATGCTAACGAGTGCTTTTAGGGCACTGGTTAATAATCCATTTAAAGAAAGTTTTTATGGGAAATGAAAAAAAAAAAAAAAAAGTAATTAATATTTTGACAGCTTTTTTTCATTTCCCATAAAAGTGGTATCAAAACTTCCTTAAAATGGATTATTAACCAGTACCCTAAGGGCATTTGTTAATATTTCCCATTTAAAGAAAGTTTTTATGGGAAATGAAAAAAAAAAAAACTTTTTTTCATTTCCCATAAAAGTGGTATCAAAACTTTCCTAAAATGAATTATTAACTAATGACCTAAGGGCACTCGTTAGCATTTCTCATTTAGGGAAAATAACACTTTGTTTATCACAATAAATCAAAGTGACTCCAAAAATAAGGACTCCCATGTCCTTGAGAATAGAGTGCAACCAAACGAGTTCAATAATGGTGTTAGCCAAGCATGGTATTTAACCTCAATAATAGATCAGGAAACAGCAATTTGCTTATTCACTCACCATGAAATCAATACATCCCCTAGCAAGAAGTAATATTCAGTGGTGGAATGACTATAAGTGAGGTTTCCTAACTAATCAGCATTAAAATAGGCACATTGTACTAAATAATTGGTTGATGAAGAGAAGAAAAGCCTACGAAAAATGTGTGCCATTTTGATCAGTGTAGGATGTAGAAAACAATAGCAAAGTGAACAGAGCATGGGGAAGACACAAACTGACTATCGAGGTGCACAACGTAAGAAATGTAAAGAAGGTGACTGTTAAGTACACAAGACTACTGCCAACTAATTTTCTATAGAGATTAACATCAAGAAGGATCTCGCCATCCGTGACAAGAAGCTTGATATTGGAATTAAGGGGTGTGTCACTGTCACAAGCTTACAATCAATGAGACTCACACAAAAGATGTGATCATAGACATATTTTTCTTAAGAGAGATGATAGCGGCCGTCATCAGAATAGGTGATCTCGAGACCAAAAAAAGTCGCTAAGAGTGCCTAGATCTTTCATGTCGAAGTGGTGGCTGATTGATCATTTAAGTTCCTCAATTCGTACAAGATCAACTCCATTAATAATGATGCCACCAACATATGATAGTAAAGGAGTAACACCTTTATCTGCGAGATGGAGAAAGCAGGTTGAGTCTTTAGGACTAGAGGAGTTTGAGCTGTGAAATTGTAGCACTGAATTTGGTACACCAAGCCAAAGGGGCTCATGTGAGGCCATAAAAGGATCTGCAAAGATGACAGATGATATGAGGTGGGGAGCTAACACTAGTGTTTAAACATTAAAAAATATATTTTGGGAGGATTAAAACTAACAATAGTGTTTAAACATTAAAAAGTTTTAAGGGGGCCAAGTAGTATTTTTGTAAGGGCTATACTTGTAAAGATGTTATACCATTACCATATGGTGAAATAAATGAATTTTAAAAAGTATGGCTGGTCTACATGTACATGTGGCTCCACTGCTGAATATGAGTTTTGAATATAACTTTTTGCTAAAAATTTATTTGTTAAAAGTTGGTCAAAGTGGAGTTTTTTTTTTTAGAAAGTGGTTAAAGTAAAGTTGTAAATTTGTAATTAGAAAAAGTGAAAGTTTTAAAACTGCATATATTAACAAGTGAGCTAAAAAAAACTTTGAAAAATAATAATAAAAAGCAGTTGCCAAACCGACATAACTTAGCCACATAAAGTTTTTAATGTGTGGGATGGTGTTGGTTTTTTGAAAGAGGTCCACCATTAACTTTATTTTTTTATTATACACTAATCATAATAAATTATATTAAAGAAATGTTTAATTTACTACAAATTTTATTACAAAAAACTTTATTTGAGACCCTTTAAACAACCAAATCCATGCTTTAGAGTTTAGAAATTTCCTAACGGAGGTGTTTTGACGGAAATTAACTGAAGATTTAAATTTAATAAATTTGAAAGTTGGAAAAGTACTTAATAGAAGAAAAATAAAATTAGGGAACTAAAGGTTTGTGGGATCGATGGTGTTAGTTCTATGAAAATGGTCCACCATTGGCTTTATTTTTTATTATAAACTAATCATAATAAATTATTTTAAAGAAATGCTTAACCTAGCTACTACAAAATTTATTACCAAAAAAAAAACCTCATTAGGGATCCTTTAAACAGCTAAATCCATGCTATAGAGTTTAAAAGCTTCCTAATGGAGTTTGTTTACGGAAATTAACGAAAGACTTAAATTCAATAAACTTAAAAATTAGAAAACTTAATTAAAGAAAAGTGAAATTAGAGGACTGGATTAAATTTTGGAAAATATCCAAACTTGTAATATCCCTAATATTAATTATTATTTCAATTCAATTGAAAATTTAACATTATATTGTTTTTCAAGTCCACTTCTCATTACCTTTGACCAACACATCCAGCACGCAAATCTCCAACACCTACGTCGTATTTTCCGTATGGATCGAAAACCCATCATGGGTCGGCTATAATATATTAGGAAGTTAACACGTATTTTGGGGTGACTTATTTGAAGTGTACAAGAATAGTAAAGTTGTGGATAGGCACACTCTTTTTCTCTAATTTTTTTTTTTTATCAAATGCTTTGTGGAATTTTTTTTTTAAATTATTATTTATTAAGAGAATGATGGAATGCTTGGATTAGACATAATAATGCTTAGTGGATTTTGGTTCATAATATTTCTATTTCTTTATAAATATTGTGCTTTTTTTTTTTTGTGTAGAATCTTGGCTACATAAAGGAGTGTAATCAAAGATTAAATAGATTTTTGTTGAGGTTGTGTACTGGCCTAAGCCTTAACTTTTGCATGAGTATGAGGAAACTAGATTACAACAAGTACTAGCTCAAAAATACTGTAATTAAATCTTCCATTGATCTCTAAACAAACATTAATTTAACATAATTCAATGAAAAACTCGGATTTGGCATAAAAAATATTGTCAAGTTGAGATGATTCTCCTTGTTCCATGGGATATTGCTTGTGCTCATGTAAATTTTGTGTCTAGCTGAACATTAATGGAAACGCGTTAACAGCTTGTACTTTCTTTACAATTCGTAGCTAATGTTTAGTACGGAGAATCCTCCTTTTTTTTCAGATTTCCAAGCATTCAATCGAATCCTAGTCCAATAGAATCTCGTCAAAAACAATATAATTATCAAGAACATGTACAATTGATTCATTAATTATGCATACCACATATAGAACAAACAGTAGGGAGGTCGAAGCCTATTGAACCTGATAGTTCACAAACCGGTACACTATTGTGTAAGGTTGTAAGCTTAGCCAGAGGAAAAAATGGAATCCGGACGTTGTTTGAGTTTCCAAACCCAACTCCAATCCGAGATAGTGAGATTCAAAAAGGGTCTATTATTTTCTTAATAGGTGAATAATCTTATATTTTAATGGCATTGTTTTCTCTTCTTCTATCTTATTTTTTTTAATGAGAAGAGCTAAATTTCAAAACCTCATTTGCTTGTTGTTATAACTATATATATACTTGTGAGGGTTTGTCATGTAAATGACTTTTCAAGTGATTACTCAATTGGTATCTTGACGTAATGATAAAAATTGATAATAGATGTTACAGATTCTGCTACTTATATATAGTATATACATAATATAAAATATAAAATATAAAAATTTTACATCAAGATCAAGTGACAAAAGATAATTATATTCTTCACAATTCTTGTCTTAGATCTAACAATAACACTACTTCTGATTTTACATTTTTGTATTATGTATTGCTGTCTTGGTTCCTAGGTTCCTACTTTTTAGGTTTTAGTGTTTTACCCCAAAATTTACCTTAGAACTATTTCTTTGGAGGGAGACAGAAATGCAAGTTGTCCGTAATTTCCATTGTGTGTACATGGAAATTGTATCGGGCATCAAAATTCAAGTACATAAGTTCAAAATTCAAGTACATAAAATGCTAACTGCAGTACTCAGCAAATGTTTGGACCAACTTTTTGACAGCCATAATAATTAATAATTGAGATCCAGATGTACGGAATGAGTCATTGACACAAAGAACCATGGCTCACAACGGTGCTATAGAGAGAACATCCACCATTAAAAAGCTAAAATAATAAAACTTAACAGAGCATTGGGCTTTAAAAAAAAAAAATTAAAAAAAAAAAAAAGAAAACAGAGCATTGGGAAAATATGCCTAAGATCATAGGAACATGAGAAAATCCATATTTCACATGACAGGATTTTCAAGATCCCGACACGTGTTGTGGCGGTGCTCCAAAACAAAACAAAAAAAAATACGTGTATTATGGTGAATATCGATCTCCTTTGTCCATGTAAAGTATAACACTTGTATCTCACCCAAACAATTACATAATCCAATTATTTATTTATATTTCATTTGTGATTTCCCAAAATAAATACGATCCTACACACTTTGTTTTATATAATTTGGTCAAGTTGTTTCTCAAAAAAATTTGGTCTATGTGGACAATCTTAATTTCCAGCTGGACCTAAAATGGGATATGTGTATTAATGAAAACTTTAAAAATCAATGTAAAAAATAAGGATTGATTTTTATTTTTTATATTTCTTTTAAGAAAACAATAGGTTTTCATCCCTTTTCAACGTATAAAGAGAGGGTGTTTTTAAAAGGCCTATAGCGTGATGACACTTACCTCCCTTTCCTGTCATGAGTTGAACCCGTATATAGAGAAGACAAAACATTTTTAAAGAAAAAATCAGCCTTAGAAACTCTGATATATATATTTTTACTATCAATAAGTCAAAATATCAAAAAAAAAATATATATATATATATATATATGTGGGTACCTAAGGCATGCTTAGGCATGCTTGGCAACGTCCTAGGCATGCTTGCAACGTCTTTGGCCATCCTCGGCATGCTTTGCAATATCCTCGGCCGACCTCGGCATGCTTTGCAATGTCCTAGGCGTCCCACATCGAAGAGAAATCCCCCAACTTTCTACCTTATAAGCTTTGAAGCGAAGGAGTAGTGTACCACTATTTCTTTCTTTAAAGAAGTAGCGGTACACTACTCCTTCGCTTCAAAGCTTATAAGGTAGAAAGTGGGGGGATTTCTCTTCGATGTGGGACGCTTAGGATGTTGCAAAGCATGCCGAGGACGGCCAAGGACGTTGCAAGCATGCCTAGGACGTTGCCAAGCATGCCTAAGCATGCCTTAGGTACCCACAATATATATATATATATATATATATAGTATAAGCAAGATTTAGATCAAGATCTCTTATTTAATGACAATAGACTCTATTAGTTGAGCTAACTTGAACCCATATGTTATTATCAAGTTAAAATATCAATATTTTTTTTTATTGCTATATAGGCAAGATTCAAATTAAGATCTCTTATTTAATAACAATAAACTCTATTAGTTGATCTAATTTGTACCCACATGTTTTTATCAAATCAAAATATCAATTTTTTTTTTTTTTTTTTTTTTTGTATGTGAGAATCAGATCAAAATCTCTTATTTAACAATAATAGACTCTATTAATTACGTTAATTTGAACCCACGTGTTATTAACATATTATTTGAATTTCTTTCATCAACATATTATTTTATATTTTTTGTAATTTGCCCTTAAGGAGTTCGGGTATTTCTCTACTTACAAGGGAATTGGCATTCATTCTAACTTCATATTCTCATTGTATGGCGTTGACAACCAATAAATGGGTCATTCTCATTTCTTTTGCTAGGGAAAAAAATAAAGTTATCAAGGAACATTATCGACAAGACAAGACGTGTGGCACATCTGAATAATTTCAAAAGCAAAAGAACATGATTCCTATAACTTCTAAATTAAAGTCAACTTGTAGAGCAGCAAAATCATGTAGAACAGTAAATCATTTACATTTAAAAACTGAATTGACTTAAAACTAGAAAAGAAAAAAATTCATTGACAAATTTTCGAGTCAAATACTTAATATTTAATTTATTTATTAAGGTATTTATATGCTAAGAGTCAACCGTCCCATTAAAAAACAAGTATTTTGCACCACCCACAAGCCTGAAATGAGAGTTTATTCTTCACGCCTTCAAATTTGAAGAAAGGGAGGGAATGACTGGGGAAAGCATATAAGCAAATAAGCACATATTTCATGTTATATTATAATGTTTTCCTCAAGAGTGGAATATAATATATCAAGTTGACTTTAAATAAAAATTATACATATATTTAATTAACATGTATTTATATAAATAGAGAAAACAACCTCCTCTGAATGAATGCTCTCTACTAAGATACTTGGCTTAAAAATGATGGATTGGGCCAGCTGATAAAATCCCTAGAGACATGGAAGATCCCATGCTTCGATTTGTACACTTCAATTATTTTTTTTAGTTTTTTAACTTTCTTTCTACATCTTTCATCAACTCTCACAAAGAATTATAATATTCCTAACCATTATAAGTATTTTGTGTGGTTGAAGTGTCCTAAGGAAACCGTTAATAATATTGACTTTTTTCTTGTATATATAGGTGGAGTTAGAGAACCATTTTGTGGTGTGGCCTAAAAACACAAACATAAACACAAACACACACACAGAGACAGAGAGACAGAGATGAGGAACAATCAGGTGCGTTTGAACTGTGGAATAACAATGCCTGTCATTGGACTAGGCACTTATTCCTCCCAAAATGATAGGGAGACAACAGAATTAGCCATTCATATGGCCCTCAAGGTACAAACCGTACACACTAATCGTTTATTACATAAAAATAAAACAGAAAAACATCTTCTTTACTTGTTTTTTTTTTTTTTTTCCTAATTTTAGTTTTTTTTAATGGATATTTCACCACAATTAAATCTAAGGACACAACAATTTTTCAGTTATTCATACTCTTTTTCACTATTGTTAAGATAGTATGTTGTGGTTAGCGCTACTTAAAATACTATCAATGATGAGTTCACATGAAAATGATTATGAAGATTATTGTGTCCCTAGCATGCTCTTTCACGACAAATAGCTCTTTATCGAAACAGATTATCATTTTTCATTCTTTTATTTTCATTGAATTATATTTTGTTTTCCATTCTTCCATAACTAAGTATTGGTTATTAATTTGCTATGGTTGTTTTGCAATATGCAGTTGGGTTACAGGCATTTTGATACAGCAAAAATATATGGGTCCGAGCCAGCAGTGGGAAATGCTTTAAGAAAGGCAATTCTTGATAAGACAATAGAAAGAGAAGACGTTTTTGTTACATCTAAACTCTGGGGGAGTGATCACCATGATCCTGTTTCAGCACTCAAGCAAACTCTACAGTAAGCATCAAGCACTAAGCACATGCATTAACATCCACACCACACTTTCAAAAAGTGAAGGAAAAAATAATCTAGAGGAGTTCTTTGATATTCTCCACTTTACTTTGTTTATTCTATTGCCTAGCTTCAAAAATCTCCCTTTATGTTCCAGAATCCAAACTATGTTAATGTACTAAAAGAGCATCTTCCTATCTCAGCTCAAGGAAATATATATAATACCCTTTACCAGACAAATCTTAGATACAGTAGCTATATATGTTAAACGTAGATACAGCTCTTAAAAATATAGTATACTGTATTGATCAAATCAATGTAATTATATGATTAAATTCAATTGTGAAATAAAACATACAACACGTAAACTGTACCTAATCCTTACCTCATCACCTTCAATTTTTTTTTTTTTTTTTTTTCATAAAAATGGAACAATCTTAGATAATACCCAAAATCTCATTCAAGGCTTATAAGATAGCAACACTAAAAAGACTGCATGTGGGTGTGCAACGTATCTTGGTTTTATGCTTGTTTAATATGTCAGCCAAATCATATGAGATCGCCTATTATATCTATAGGTCTAGCTAGGATATTGAAAACAATGATAGAAAACCATGGACCAAAAAACTATGGCCTAGAAAACCAATGTTATATGAGACTGAAAATATAAAACACAACCCATCCAATCTGTCAAATAAGTTCTAACTATTCTAGTTTTTGTTTTGGTTTGCATTGGAAATCAGGAACTTGGGAATGGAATATTTGGACTTGTACCTAGTGCACTGGCCAGTTAAGTTGAAGCCATGGGCTTGTGATTCAGTTCCAAAAGAAGAGGACTTTGAAAAACTAGACCTTGAGTCCACCTGGGCTGGAATGGAGAAGTGCATGGAGATGGGGTTGTGTAGGTGCATTGGTGTGAGCAATTTCTCTAGCAAGAAGATCGAACGACTGGTAGATTTTGCTTCAGTGTCTCCAGCCGTCAATCAGGTATACTAAAATAGTCATACTGATGTGCAAAGTCACTGGCATGACTCAGCCAAAGAAATCTTGGGTTTGTTTGGGCACTAAATTTAAAATTTTATATATATATATATATATATATATGTATGTATATATACCAAACGTGAATTCTACTTGATGATCAGCCAAATTAGTTGAGAATATATATATTTTTTAATAATTGTTGAGAATTTTTGTACTGAAGTCTTCATGTCATTGTCATTGTGGTCATCAATCGCCATTGTCAATAACTGATATATATTTATTTCATGTCAAATGCTGTGACAATTCTATTTCTAGTCCAAAGTACATGCACCAATGTTAAAATAAAGTGGTATTCTCTAAATTGTGACGTTAGGTTTGAAATTCATTGAATTGAACTCTCTCTCTCTCTCTCTCTCTCTCTCTCTCCAAGGGAAAATTAAGCTTTTTTTAATTTTCATACTAATCATGTTTCTTATTTGGCTACTAATTCATACTATATTTAAATTGAAAGGATAAGAAATATTATATATATAAATATATATATATATATTTATATATATATAAGTTGGATTCAAGTTACACCTAGTGTAACTCTAAGCAATATTACGCAATTGAAATAGACGTGATATAACATGTATAATACTAATTTGCATAAGTCAAATGATTTAGTAAATAAAAATGTTTTTTAACTTAACAAAGTCAATCCAATAGAGTGCCTTGTACACAAAAATGTCCTTCAATCAGGCCTCCAATCCAGGAGGGAAGAACCCAAAAGAGCTTTGTCACATTAGCAATATAATTTTTTTTTTTTTAACAAACATTAGCAATATAATAGAATAGGCATTATAGGTAGTAAAATACTCGTGTGCAAACCAATTATATATTTTTAAGACTAATCAACTCCTAACAAAGGCTAAAATATTTTAAAACAACGTTGCTAAGCTAACTACTAATTAAATTTACTTGTAACAGGTGGAAATGCACCCAATGTGGAGGCAAAGCAAGCTCAGAGAGACCTGTGCAGACTACAAAATTCATGTAAGTGCCTACTCACCACTAGGTGCACCCGGAAATGCATGGGGATCAACAGCTGTGATAGATAGCCCAATCATCAAATCCATTGCTCTCAAACACAAGGCAACCTCAGCTCAGGTAGACTTAGTCTCATTGTTAACATAACATTCTCCTAGATTTAATTTGAAAAGTATAAAACTTGGGTACAATCCTTTAAGTATTTTACATAACGTTTTCCATTAAATTCAATTATATAACTTACGCTGCGTTTGAATTGGGTGAAAACCAATTTCAGAAATCGTTTTCCGGAAAATCCATGTGTTTGGCTGCCACGGAAAACACTATTTTCCGAAAAATGATTTCCGGTTGACCACTAATTTCACCTTTGACCCGGAAATCATTTACTCCCCTCATTTTCACTTCAAATTACTTCCGGAGAGAGAGAGAGAGAGAGAGAGAGAGAGAGAGCCCAAATCAGAGAGAGAGAGAGGGATGATCGCGCCGACGATCGCACCGCGCCGACGAGCAGCGCGGTGCACGATCGTGATCGTCGATCGAGCGGTGCGATCACGCCGCTCGTCGAACGAGCGTTTTGCCGGATTTGATGCATTTTCTAGTAAAATGATTAAATGAACCAAACACCAAAATTAATTTTCCGTAAAATGAATTTTGTGACAGCCAAACACATGAAAACGTTTTCCTTTCCGGAAAATAGTATTTTCGAAAAATAGAATATTTTCCGGAAATGGTTTTACGCGAACCAAACACAGCCTTATTGACCATTAAATTCAACTATATAACTTTTTGACCAATACAGTCATATGATTGAATTTAATACGTAAAGTACAAGTACAATATGGAAGAAATTGTTCCAAAATTGTCCTTTTATACCATGCACCGATAAATTAAGTTGTAAATCATGCTAAAAGTGCCATATCCAATTACATTTTATCTGCAAAAGATTACCCAAAGACTCAAAGTTTGCTTCAAATTATGAAGGTTGCTCTACAATGGGGAATATCGAAAGGATCAAGCGTGATAGTCAAGAGCTTTAATAAAGATAGGATGAAGGAGAACATGGGGTCCTTTGATTTGAAGTTGGATGACCAAGATTTCCTTGAGATTGACAATTTGGAGCAGAGCAAGACCATGAGAGGGGATTTTCTTGTTAACCAAACAACAAGCCCATACAAGACACTTCATGATTTGTGGGATGAAGATATTTAACCATAACTACAATGCTGTACCTTTTCTTCTTCTTCTTTTTCTTTTCTTTTCTTATTTTGGTGGTTTCAGTTGTACTTGAATGTCGAGGGGGCGGATAGAGTTACAAAGTCTCTGGACTGCAGGGATAAGCAACCATATCAAACCATGTCATTGTAAAAATAAATCCATTCCATCAGTTCCTTTAATATTCATGTGGAGAATATTTTCTCACTTTGAGCTTTTTCTACTAAAATACCACTTAGTTCCTAGAATCAAGAGTCCACATTATCGAGTTGTGAAATATGCTACTAGTAAGTTGTAGACTTAACTTCTTTCATTACTTGTTGAAGTGATAAGTTATGATTAGTGGAACGAAAAGATGAAAATATAAAAGAAAGAAAAAATGCATTAGTTGTATTGGTGGTCTTCTACTGATGAGCATTCCAAAAGCCTGAATTTGAAAGTTGGCATGGATAATTGGAAACTAAACACCCTTCAGACTTTGATTCAATTTTCCAAAGATCTGGACACAAGTTTCTATGTGCACAACGGAAGTGCTCTATTTGTTTTTAATAGTAAATAGTTGCAAATCCTTGTGATGCGTGAAAAATTTTGGTGATTCATTTTTTTGTTAAATGAAAAATGAAAATAGTAGGTGAGACTAATAGTTGATACAATATATTAGATTTTCTACATTAAATTACCTATACTTGATATTTGATTCTTCTCAAAAAACAAAAAAACAAAAAATTGTTATTTGAAACATAATGCATTTCACATTCAATTATTATACAAGGCGACATATTTGAATAATGCAATATGTGGTTCAAATATGTTTCTAACACTCCTTACAAATGGTTCATCCTCTATACATCTTGAATGACCCAAAAAGGAAGCAAATATAAATAAATACATCACTTATATTAGATAAAAAAAAAATACAAGATTTCAATAATATAAGAAAAATGTAATTTTATCAAGAACCTACTAACACTACGCTGAGAAAGTAAGATAATTGTCAATAAAGTTGCTCCACTTTCTACATAAACCTCTCCTCCCAAAGTATCATTGAAGTGGACTGAATGAACTAAAGTGAACCAAATAGACCAAAGAAATGGACCAATTGGACCGAAATGACCAATTGGACCGAACTGGACAAAACTAGACCAACAGGAGCAAAGTGGACCAAATAGATCAAAGTGGATTGAAATGCTACACTGATGTGCCTTAACAAGAATGTAGCAACAATAAATACCAAACTTCAATTTTTAAATATTATTATATAGATATATAAACAGGACAACAATTGCAACCCCTTTTTTGTCTAATCTAAAACAGTGAACACCAAATGCAATTCAACAATAATTTTAGCGATAGGAAAGTGAAAAGGAGTTGGGCAATCAATAAGCATGGCACATCATACAATTAGAATAAAAATTTTATTAGAAAAAGGGAAAAGAGGAAGTTCTAATAGTTAAAAAGAATATAAGAGGTGAACAAAAACAAGAAATTTTTATTTCCTTTAAATGAAAAGCATACTGTACACCAAAAAAAAAAAAATGTCAAAACTATATAAGGTTCTTTTTTTTTTTTTTCGCTATTTAAGGTTCATTTAATACAAGTCTGAGGCTTACTTCAGCATGTGCTCTAATTTTCAGTTGGTTGTCTACCATCTTCATTGGACTCCGATGAAATGCCCTGCTCAATACACTGAACAAGGAAATATACAGATAAGGAATCAGAATAACATTCTAGCAGGTCCAAACACAAAGAACACCAAGCATAGATGAAGTATTGTGAGGTGGTGTTGTGTTCCTACCACAGCTAATTTTCCACTGAAAATCCAGAGGAACTGAACCCAGATATCCACACACGCAATATTAGAACTCTATCGATAGGAGGTCAGTATCTTATAATATTGATGCAGTGCAGCCATGAAATAAGAGACAATATGCGAGCCACTGACGTGTGAATTCCAATTTAAGTAACAGTTGTACGGTTTTAAAGGTCTGGTCATAAGTATTCTGAAGAGTAGTTTGGGTTGTTATTTTACAAACTATGGTTAGTTGTACAACAAAGGACAGATCTGTGAGTTTTGCAGCTCCTTTGAATTTAAAGGTTTTTGGTAACTGACAAAATCGTAATGACTTACTCCAGCTATTATACCTATCATATTGTGCCTATGCAGGATGCTCTTTGACAGCCAAAGGCAGTTCTATAATATTATGGTCGATTTAGAAGCTAAATTCACTAATAATTGGATCCAATACTATCACATTAATGCCACCTACAACTCTACATCCAATTTCGCTAAAAGTTAAAACTACTAACTACATCCGATTTCGTTATACTCCAAGCGCTTATACAATATCATTGAGTAGTGTGCATTCCTTGTACTCCATCAGTAATATTGCTAATGAAGACCCTAATTGCTATTATTTTTCACTAGTCATACAACTAGCAACTCTTAGTAAAGTGCACTTACTTTTACCCATCACAAACCTCAAACACTTTGGTATATGAGTCATCTTTTTTCTTTCTTTAAAAAAAAAAAAAAAATTATTGGTAAGTAACACACACGCCAGTTGGGTCTTCAATAGTGTCCTTTACAACCTCAAATTGAGCCATTCTACTTTACCTATCAAAACCCTACAACCCTGCACACTTCCCCTACCAAATAGCCACCAAATAACTAGTAATAAGTCATTCTGGGTTCAGTCCAGTTGAGCATCAATCCACCATCTGAGCAGATAAGATCAGGTAGGGTAGGCTCACCAACTGCACTTCCATTTCAAGTTTTTAGTCACAGGTAACACCAACGAGGCAAAGGGAAGCATGACAACTCATGGCAAGGAAAAAGAAGGCATGAGACACGTCATGGTGGCACCTAGATCTGACCTCCACGACTGTGTTTTGGCCTCCCACAATGGTAGCTACCAATGGCACAACTTAGATCTGGCCTCCTACGACAAGATGCAATTGGCTAGTCAGTTTTAATATTCAACATCTAACCAGTCAGGTTTCATAGTGTAGAATCCACTGCTGACCAAAGCTACAGTCGAATCAGCTGAAATGTGTTGGGTCAATCCGGGTCAGGCGGGCGGGTGGGCTGGGTTGGGTACCATGGTTATTTGCTCACCCATACAAATAAGCCATAAAAGCTCTACTATTTTACTGCTGCCCAGGAAATCCTGCAACCTGCTTGTTCTCTATTTCAAACCCCAAGCCCACCACAAGCCTCAACCAAGAACCCTAACTCCAAACCCCAACTTTCAATCCCTCACCCCACCACAAGCATATATAGACAAATTTCTAAAATATGTCCTCATATATTGATTGGAAACGCCATACCTGAAGAAGATAACTGTGCAGCCAATCCAATGTTTGTGGGAACGTTGTTGCTGATATATTGGCAACCGTCAAACCCTATTCCAAGAAAATAAAACAAAATCAGGGAAAAAATGATAAAGAAGATGGCTGGCAACACTGTTTAACATTTTCAAACTCCTAATACAAAAAAATTGGAAGTTTCCTTACACATGTAACCATGATACACAATCCTAAAACTAACAGGAATGCAAAGGTACTAGTTGTGGACACTTTGAAATCCAGTAATTTGACAAAGTTAATGCTCTTAATTTCAAATCATTTGCAGGAAAATGCCTTCAAAACAGAACAAATCTCACTCTACATTGTTACCCAACTGAACTTGATGTCAACATCTTACTGTACACACCAATAAATTGTTTTTAGTAAAGAGTTAGTGTTATTCTACTCAAGACATAAGAAAGCTCCTGCATTAGCTCACTTACAAGATCAATGCATAAAACAAAAAAGAAATCCATGATATAGACATTCATCAATCTTCCCAATTAAAAAAGTTTCCCAAATATGATTTGCTTTATTTGTTTCTCTCAAATTCAATATTAGCTATACGGTCACACCTGAATCAATAAAGTTGCTGTAGAAATAAGCAGTCAATTGTTAATCTTTTGATGTGAAGATCCCTTAATATGATTAAAGGCTAAAACTTATTACACACGTCACATGTGTGTATACACAAGTTTTATAACTAAAAACATGGGTTCAACCCAAGATTTCAAACTTAAAATCATGGGTTGAACCCACGTTTTTAGTTAAAAACAAGTACAACAAACAGTGCTCATAATTAAATAAGTGATTTTTAACAATTGTTAATCTGTTGATCTGAAGGTCCCTTAATATAATTAAATAAGTGATTTCTTAATTACTACTAAAGATGCAAAGACAATAGCAACCCTGCTTGCATCCTACTAACTAAAAAAAGAAACAGACATGAGTGGCTATTACCTGTGACTTGAATGAGCAAAGATAGTCCTGAATGGTCTTTAAGTTGGTCATTAGCTTATCTTTATCCTGCAAAAAGTGAAATATTTACAAGAAAAGAATTTTAAAAAAGATAAAAGGTCAGAAGAAAAACTTATCTTGTTATCAGCAATATACAGAATGAAGCAAAGAATATTTTATTTATTCAATAAACAACTAAGACAATATTATAGAGGTAAAAATGAAATAAAATCATAAGAAATGGACAGGATCCAGAAAGCCAAAACCAAAGGTTCTTTTGCATTCACATGGTCAGAATGAAAGAATTTAGTGCTATATTTCGAATAATCAGAAAATATAGACAAAACAGGCATTTATATTTATATCAGACAATTTTGACCCCAAAAATAAAAATGTCATAAATATAAATGAAAAAAAGAAGGGGGGGAATTACCCTCTATTTTGAACATGTGTTGCATTGTTATCTAGAAGGCACCTATATTCCAGTGGAGAAATTACAAAGTTGTTGGGTGTTTCCTAATCCAATTTCTAGGATTAACTTTCCCAGACAACAAAGGAGGTCAAATGCTATTACAACTTAGCATTTGCTCTCTCTCTCTCTCTCTCTCTCTCAAACTCCGTGCTGAACCAAATTGACTTTGGCATCATCTCTTTTCAACTTGAACTTTTCCCATACAAACAAAAAATAAACTACAAGGACCCAATAATGCAGTGTAATCACCCTATATTACTTTACTACTAGATAAACTACAACATGATTTATATGCTGAACATTCTTGTTAATAGATACCAATATAAACTTGGCATCATTAGTACCTGGACTAGAAATTTATCATTAAATGTACGAGTCGAGATCCACTCCTCTAGTAATGCCTGCACATATAGCTTTATTTTATATTTCTGCATTTCTTAATTTAAAGAATCCTAGCTGAACTTACATTATAGTATTATGAAAACCATAAAAGTGCATAAAAACATCCCCATACCTTATGATCAAATTCAGACATTTTCAGAACTATAGGTACAATTATTGGTTCAGCACCAGACTTCTCCTTCCTAACAGAAGCATTTCCGTTTATCTCTGGATCCTTAAGACTTTCACCTGCATAACCAAAAACAATTGGAAAAATTTGCAAATTCCTATTAATACTTTTCTCATTCATTATATAAGAATACAAATAGTCATGTCAGCAATCTCAGAAGGGATCTAAAAAATTTTAACAAGATAGCAGAATCCAGAGTGTAAATTGACCTTTGCTAACAGGGACACTTCCTGCTAGGCTGAGAGATTCAAGAGTATCTGAGACTTTATTCATGTTATCAGCCAATATCCCTTCTTCTGAGCTCACATGCCCAGGACAGTTGCTCTTTTTACTGTCACTTCCACAAACATTAGTAGAATTATTTTCCATTTCTGTTTCTGTACCATCACCGCATGTCACAGCTACCTGATTAGCCTCTTTTGATTTTTCCGGCACATTAGCTGGTGTTTTACTTTCATCATCCATCAAATAAATGCTAGGATCTATATGTATGCCCTACCATTGTGATAATAAATAAATAAATGTAAAAAGTCAATCATAAAATGAATACACCATGTGCAGGAAATATACAATTTTTTATCATATCCCTTATGTGAAATCATTAAAAGAAATAACAAACAATTACTAAGCTGATGAAGAACCTTAAGCATAACAATAATCAATACACTGATACAGTTTAGCATCTTCTGATTCTTCTCTAAGAAACTTACAACAACTTGCCCTTCTTGGTCACTTAGCAGATTATCCTAAAGATTTTATTTCCATTTTCATTGATTTTGGAAGAGACCATCTGTTTTGCAAAAACTGACGAAGAGCCTTCCCTAATAAATGCTAGGATCAAAATTTCCTACACAGAAATGGGTCCTAGACACTTTGTCAAATCTTTTATCAATTGTATAAATAAATAAATTGATTTTATGTTAAGAATTCAGCAGAACCTTTACATGTACATGAAACAATGAGTAGAAGTAGGAGACTTTGAAGGTGTTAATGAATTGGCAGATTGACTGGGATGCAGGGTAGGTCATTTAAAAATGAGGCATTTGGGCCTCCCAGCATGGAGGGCACAAGGAATACGGAATGTGGTGACTGAAAATATAGAGAAGATTAGCAAGCTGGGGAAAAAAAAAACTTTAGGGGGTTGAGGGGAGGGGGGGGGTGGAGTTACACTGATCAAAATTACTTTGTCTACAGTGGGAAATGCACAGTTGCACTGAGGAAGTGCCATCATTTTACAAAGCACTACATTAATTATTAGTGGAGGGCTTTAAACATACCATAGTGGCATTCTTTAGATGGACAACAGCTTTGGGCAAAATATTGACAATTAATAACTTGGAGGAGAGGAATTGTTATTGTGAATAGATGTTTTATGTGTATGAGGCATGGTGAAGCAGCATATCATCTGCTCTTAACATTGTGGGTGGCACATGAATTGTGGTCCTTGGCCTTAAACCTATTTCAAGTGCAATGTAGGAGGCCTCATAGAGAGGTAGATTTTATTGTTTGTATGAATCTTCAATTGTAATTTGTTTTAAGAATGCATTATAATCATCCTCTTTTTCAATGAAAGTTATTACTCATCAGAAGCATATGTGCAAGAAGTATAGACTATAGAGAAACAGTTAACATTTTCAAATTGCTTGACAACACAAGAACTTTGGTCTCCAGTCTCACTTTCTGGATCTCTCAGGTAACAATTAGGCCAGTGATAGAGTCTGGATGAAGAGGTAGGATAGGAAATAGAGAGACTCAGGTGAGTTCAGAGTGGTAATTTGTGCCTAAATTTGAGTATTTGAGGGGATGGCGTAACGAACTCATGAATGGATTTCCAAAGAGGCTTTGGACTCTTTTTTTTACTATCTATCTCACCTTTGTTTTCCGATACTACTACTCATATACTCCTATTAATATTGTTTGTCTGTTAAGCAACCCATGGTATCATTTTCTTTCCTTTTCCTTCACACCTTTTCATTCTACTATACCACGTTGCGCCGACGAATCCTAGAACAAACTGTTAATGCTAAACAAAAAGAATTTAATAAATGGATTCTTTTTGAGTACATGAAAGACATTACTATTTAAAAAATTATAGCAACAGTGGAAGTGGGGATGAATGAAGGAAGAAGAGGATGAACAACCGAAGGGTAAATGTAATCTACAATCCACATAATTAAAACGGTAAACATACCTCAATTATAATTGGTTTTCCATCTTTCATAGCTTTCTTCAAATCACCAGCCAAACCTAGCCAGCAAATGCTATGTGAATCAATGATCAAGACACTTGCTATTACAATGATGCAATTCCCTATATAGTAGAAACTCTATAGGAGGCTCTCAAATAATCATAAAATCCAGATTATATAGTGGTAATTAAAAAACTATGAAAGGCAAATCTCAACAGCTAAATTATTTATCCAAAAAAGGATCACATTAATTTAAACCAAAAGAATACCTTTACGAACAACTCTACACTCTCTACAAAATTCAGTGATTAATTCCTCAGAAGAGCTGAAGTCCCGGGCCCATACTGGAGTAGATGCCAATGGCGCACTAAATCATATATAAGAAGAGAATAAGCATTCTGATTTGGTCCACCAAAAGAAAATAAATAAATAAATAATTCCCTTGCTTTAGTGCTCAGTACTTCAAATAAAATTAAAAAAAAAAAAAAAAAGATGTTATTAAAGGGAGAAATATTTGTGCCAATATCCTGCATATTCAAATGCACAACTGAATTCTAAAATATTGCACCCTCTATTCTTCTCAATGACTTGGAAATTAAAATAAAATAAAATAAAATAAATTGTCAACAGCAGAAAACTGATAATATAGTCAATATGTGTAACATGTAATTCCAAGAAGGCATCTGCCTGTGATGAGACCCTGCTTTATGCACCAGGGGAAATCAAAACCCATTATCAACCCAGAACCAGACAACTTCCAACCTACACCCATTAAAACAGGTGAAGAAACTACGAGATTTTGGGTCTTGGGAGGATCAATCCTCTTCTATATAAGTATCTTCCTTTTATAAGTATCCCAAAACCCATTTTTATTGTCAGGAGCTGCTAACAAAGAATAGTCCCAGTAAAATGCATATGGTTTATCGCCAATATGTACGCACAATCAGTAAACATCACCATAGGTTAGGAGCATCTTTTACTTCCATTTCATCCTCCAACTGCAAATGACCACATGTGCACTAAAAAAACTGTCTTAATAAGCATCAGCCCACACAGATATCACTTAGTGCTTCCTCAGCCATGGAATTCCAGCAGAAACACTTTTAAAAAGTTCATTTTTATATAACTTCAGTAAGAGCAATGCTAGAGACACACAATTTTACAACCTCTTCCACAACTTTCTAGCATGGCAAGTTGTAATTGGAACTTCACTTCCCATGGGCCCACCACTGGCCACCAATTTCATTATGCACCAATCATAACAGGTCACATCAACAGTCGTGAAAATTTGTCTCACAAGATTTATTGCTTCAGTAACAGATTAATGGTGGACACCAAACATCATTCCTAGTTGAAAGAAGGAAATTTGTGTACTGATATTCTTTTTATATTTAGAGTTCTGAATTGTTCCAAGCAATAAACTTTCTAGTATTGGAAAAGAATGAGATTAAGGAAGGGATAAATAAATTCGGGACATACTCTGTTGCTGTTCGTAGCAATTCATATACCATATCTGTCTGAAACAATGAAAAACACAGACATCAAAAGGCATAAGTATACAACACATAAAAGAATCATCAAATCAATGAGAAGGAGAGAAATTGAATATCTTTACAGATATAAGGAAAGACCTGTAGGACATTCGGCAAATTTAGCCTTTGTGCCAGTTGAGTAGCAATGGTAGACTTCCCGACACAGGCAGTTCCACACACAAGAATTACCAATGGTACTCTTTGATGGTGAAATCTGAAAGCAGTGACACACCCAAAAAAAAACCCACAACATTACTATACCATGCAATAATTAATAGCAATTAAATTTTTTACTTAATAAGAAATTTTTAAAATAATTATTAGAGATACAATCCAAGCATACAAGAAGTACAACAGACATGAGGGATAACATTTCAAAGAATCTATAAGATCACGATTTCCGGGTAGAGGAAAACGGTATGATTCTAAGAAACTAGCAAAAAAGTGGCTTAGCAAAAGATGCCTTTAGATCAAGGAAGAATTTTCGACCCCTCAAAGGACCACCTGTTTCTCTCCCACCAAATACAACAAATCAAACATAACAACACATTCCATGCTAGTTGCTTATGTCTACCACCAAACACACATGCTACCATGTTAAACAAGTGTGGCAAAACCATGCTCCACAGAGAAAACACCAAGCATCACAGCTACTAAACAGCTGAGCAATGCAAAAGAAAGGGATTAATTGGCTCCATTTCCAATTTGCAATGTAAGTACACAGAGTTCACATGAATGTGCTATTTCTTTATCAAGTTATCAAATGTCAGATTTCTAAAGAGGAGCTGTCTAATCGGGCCAAGCACAGAGCCTATAAATTCCTAACCCATTCCTTAGAGCCTACTTGAAAAGCCAAAGCTCTAATCATAACATAGCACATGTTCAACCCTGAACCAGCATAAAGAGGTTCATATAGCACATAGCAATTTATTAAATTCGACTCCAAAATATCCTAACAAGGGAAGCTTAACAAGAGAAAAATATACACAACCAAAAACGAAACCAAATGAAACATCAATCTATCCACAAACTTATCAGAAGAACACTTTATACGAATAGCAGAATAAATCATGAATTACCACTTATCAAAAAAAAAGAATAAATCATGAATTACCATTATGCAGCTACATGTGAAGTGAACACTGAAAGAGACAGCTAGCAAAATGGTAAAGACTCAGACCTATCTTCAATGGCTTACCTGGTCATCATCTTGTAACGATTAATGTACTCTTCCCCATAACCCCGTCGCTCCATAAGCTGCAAAACTTGTCCTGTTAGAAAACCCTTTTTTTTTAATTAGTAAGTGATACACACACCCGGTGGGTCTTGAACTCATGAGCGCACCCTCCACACTGCTTTTACAAGAGGAGGAAGTACCATTTGAGCTAAAACTCATTGGCGTACTAACTGACCCAATATCTAGGTAAAATAAAAATAAAAAAATTATGTACTTATGATAATTGTTACTCCCTCACAATCATATAAAGCCATGTAAACCAAAGTTTTTCTTATCTAAGAAAAATCTCTTTTTTTGATAAGAGATTTCATTAAAGATCCGTTAAGTTGGAGGAGTAGAAAAGTTGAAGGATAGAAAATATTGAGAGGATGAAAAAGTGGGAGGATAGAAAAGATTTTAATTTTCCTCCTTTTTGTTGGTTAAAAGTGGAAAAGTGGAGGGATGAAAAAAGTGAGTTTGTATAAATTTACGCATATACCCTTGTTAAAAAGTAAGTTTGTATAAATTTACTCATGGACATTTTCGTCTATTAAGCAGCCTCATTTTCTCCCTTCAATTTTCTCCCCATTTTAGAGAGAGAACTTTTTGGTGGGCCAAGGGAGAAAACACCTGAGGCCCACAATTTATTTTCTTTCCTCCCCACCCAACCAAACACACTTCAAAAAAGTTTTCCTTCCCATTTTCTCTCCAAAGTTTTCCATCCATCCTATTTCAACTCCAAACAAACACACCCTAAAGAAATTCAAAGGGGTGCAACCCAAATACATGGGATGTATACATGAGATACACCTACAAAACAAATTCATCAAAGAAACCCCCCCCCCCTCCCTTAGTTTTTAGACATATTAAAAATAAAGAGAAGAATCTCCTACAACATTGTTTGATCATGAACTGGTTCTAAGAATAAGGAAATCAAATATCCTAAGGGAAAACATAAATCCTGCATGCAGGGAGTTGGTTAAGTTATATGTATGGCATACCTTGAACAAATTAGCTTCCAAATCAGACTGAGAGCTGTAACATAATACAAGCATGCAAGTGAAACTTTTAACTAAATCTGGATAAAGAATAAAAAATTAAAAAATATATATATATATTTAAAAAGACAGAAAGAAAGAAGGCATACACATCTAGAAGACTGTTGTCTATGAGCAACTTCTTGAGTTCAAGAGCAATTTTGATAGCTACATGATTAGGAATCTGCAACAAAACAAGTCATAACACTTAACCTAGAAATTCCAGATATTTCATTATCTTAATTTCAGATTGCAAAATGCATGGATAAGCATATTTATTCCAATAGAAAATGGGGCGATATTACCATGCGCTTAATTAAATTGATGTGAAGTGAGCAGGGCAAGTGTTTTGCAACTTATTGACTATCAACATGATGTGGTATAGATTTCGAACAACTCTAAAGGATGCTAAACAAATAAACTAATGCAAAATTAGACTAAAAAAATCAAATAAATAGCATGTATTGCTTCAGGTATTGAGCTAGATACATTCAAAATTATTTCCATATCCATTACTTATCCAAAAAAAAAAAAAATCAAATAAATAGCAGAAGAAAATTAATTACAGAAACATCATGGATTTTGGAACAAAAAAATTGACAAGTTATATAAAATAAACATTGACCTGGGCATGGATTTCAGACCTTAGTGACAGTTAACATTCTGCTGAGCAAGAATCTGGACAGAACATAGTAGTGATCTGCATTGTCACCCAACCAGACCTTCACCTATGATAACCAAAAACCCAAATGAAGCTTTTAAAGATAATAATAGTAGTAATTATTTACAAAAAAAGAATATACAAATCCACTGTAAAGACGGCTCTCATGGCTACCGACATATCTTTACATACATCATTAACCTAACTAACTAACCCTAGCTAGAGTACAAATAATTACAACATGTATGTACATATCATTTTTCATTTCTACTCATGCTATTTTAGGCTGGTGTAGTTTTGAGTACGATATGATAATTTGATACCAATGCTATTCCAGGCACCCAAAAGGCTCCATTGGTCTGTTATCTGTCATCTGATCACTTTTGGGTGTTAATGTGCTATATATGACTGATTGGCTCTATCCATGTCAGAACGGAACATAGTAAGTTCCAGTTGGAGAAACAGTCTAAGTTATGCATGTGCAACCTCAATAATACTCCTCAAATGCTTGGTTCTGCTGATTTTACTCCAAATATATATATATAAATATATATATATATATATATTCTTGGTTGAGTTTGCTGCAAATTTTAGTTATATTTTGTTCACAGTCGATCCCAAGCCCAGAAAAAAGAGCAGGGTTGCGGTGAGTTGACAGCTAGAATAAAATTTATTAACTCTATTATGCATAGATCAACTACAAATAATTAGAGATGTAAATTATCAGAACCGTTCATAAACAGCTTGGACTTGACTCGAGAAAAAGCTGGTTTATGTTCATTTATTTAGAAAACTAACCAAACTTAAGCCCAAGTTTGGGCTCAACCATTAAATGAGCCAAGCACAATCATAACAGAGTGTTCGTAAACAAGCTCGTGAGTATTAGGCTCGATTTAAGTATATATAATGTTTAGATGGATACATGCATAAAATATAGTTATATAGACTTGAAATTAAATTGTTACATTCGTAAATAAGTTCATAAGATATCAAATCATTATTGTAACTTAATGATAATATATATATAGTCATTTCCATTAGTAAAAGTTAAATATAATTTTTAACAACACAAGAAGTGGTGAATCTAATTTTTACAAGTTCATAAACAAAAACCATCCTATCTAATTAACTCAAATTACACAATTTCAACTATAATGTAGTAATTGATCATTAGTATAAATTTGAGAAGGACTAAAAAAGATTGAGTCATAATATTTACTATGTATGAAACGAATAAGTTAACTTGTATATGCAATTGAGTTAATGAACAATCTGAACATGACTAGTAGTACTATGTACAAGGTACAAAACCCAGAAATCTAAAACATGTTTAGTAATTCCAAAACATTTTCCGGGGAACCAAACAGAGAGGGAAAGAAAGTACCTTGACGAAGTCGTATTTGGAGGAAGCATTTCGAGAAGAGAATCGGATGGTGGGCAAAAGGGAATCTTTCTCTGTGTCTTCTCCGCTGTTATTAGGGCTCATAGAATTAGCTACTGCCACTCCTTTATCCTTCTTCATCTCTCTATTCTCTAAGCTCAAAGAAGAAAATTTTACTCAATTTTTAACATCAAAAATGGAAAATGGAAAGGAAACTCTCTCTCTTTCTCTCTCTCTCTCTCTCTCTCTCTCGCTCTTCGTTCTATGAGTATTTCCAGAAACAAGAAGAAGACACAGCAACAAAAAGTCAGTTAGTTTGGTTTTTTATTTTTTTTTTTAAGGTAAAAAAATACAAAAACTAAAAGCTGACATTTGGACTGATGTTACTACCAAAATTAATAAATTATTCGAGAAATACAAATATCATGTTGCACCTTCAAAGTAATTGGTTGTTAATGACTGTTCCTTGGTTGGGAAAACAAGTAACAACTTTCCATTTAAAATTTGGTAGATAGGACTAGTAATAACTTATTACTTAGAATTTGTTACAAATTTAGCGGTTCTCAAATTATTCAATTACTCCTCTAAAAATATAGGGAAAATTACACCTTATGAATTTTTTTTGCATTTAGCATTATTTTTTAAACATTTTAATTAGTTGTCAAGTTTACAAAATTATTTAACAAACTAGCATCTCAAGACTCTAAAACTCGAGTTTAATGTAGAACTCGAGTATTTAACACTCGATTTGCAAGGGATGGCAAGCTGATGCCTAGAACTTGAGTCTTTAAAACTTGAGTTCCTGCACAGTAGGCTCAAATTCCTCTTTTTTCTTCTTCTTTAGCATTTTCCATCACATGCCATCTCCATCTCCAGATCTTCTTCTTCAGCGTTCTACAGATCCGGCATTCTACAGATCTTCTTCTTCAAATCCAATTTTCTTCTCCAGGTCATCTTCTTTTTCTTCTTTTGATCTGGATCTTCTTTTCCTCTTCTTCTTCTTCTCCTTTTCTCCTTCTCCTTCATCAAATCTACTTCCATGGAACTCAAGTCTCTCCAACTCGAGTTCGACGTGGCTAAATTGTTCCACGCCAACAGTAGAACTCGAGCTTGATAGCCTCGATTCTTGTCATCGAACTCGAGCTTTTCAAACTCAAGATGCTAGTTTACAACATTGTTTCAAAATTGTGCTTATTTATTGTATTGTTTCCCACAATTGTGCTAGCTTGCAAATTACCTCTACACTTTCCCCACTTGTAGTTTGCCCAAAAAACACTTTACCCACCCGTGGGTAAAAGGGAATTAGCTATTGTCACTCGACTCACTCCTTTATCCTTCTTCATCTCTCTATTCTCTATGCTTAAAGAGGAAAATTTTACTCAATTTTCAACATCAAAAATGGAAAATGGAAAGGAATCTCTCTCTCTCTCTCTCTCTCCTAGAGAATTTCTAGAAACAAAAAGAAGACAACAACAAAAGGAAGTTAGTTTGGTTTGGTTTGATTTGGTTTTTTTTTTTTTTTTTTTTTTTAAGGTAAAATACAAAAACTAGGCTGAGATTTGGCTGATGTTACTACCAAAATTAATAAATTATTCTAGAAATACTATGTCGCAATATTTTCACAACAAATTCTAAGTAACAGGTTGTTACTGTTATCGTTTTAAAAACCGGACTGAACTGACCAGTTCAATTGAAAACCGAACATCAATCCGGTCCGGTTATTAACAAAACCGAAAATTAATGTAAAAGCAAGAAAAACCGTTAACGGCCGATTTAACCGTGAAACCTAAAAACTAGTCCAGTTAAATCGGTTTTGCTGATATTTGAAGAGGGGCTAAAACAGTGAATTTTTCTACAGAAAATGCTACATTTTTCTTAGATCTGAAACGGTAGGAGCACAACCACAACTACGATTTAGGCAAGGGGAGAGAGTGAGAGAGAGAGAGAGATCAAATCCTCAAAAACTGCACGTTCTTCTATTTCTCAAGAGTCATCTCTGACTCCGCCACTCTTCAAAATGCAAAGAGAGAGGTTGGATCTTTAAAACTGAATTGTTTTTGTGAGAAGTACATAAAATAAAATAATAGGAGGAGAGGACTTACTGAAAGTGGTTTTTGTGTCACTAATGTTGTATTCTTTTGAGAGGTAGATTAGCGGTGGATAATTAATGTTGTATTATTTTAGAGTAATGTCCAGGATATAGAAAAGTGCACAACTTTGTGCCACAACTCACTACTTGGCAAGTTGTGATTGGTGTAAGTGTGATGATGGGTCACGTGGGGACACACTTGCACCAATCACAACTCGTCATGTGGCTCATTATTTTAAGAGGGTTGGTGACTTTACTCTCTTGTGTGTGTGTGTGTGTATATATATATATAATATTATTACTTTTGAATTTATATTAATGTTGGAGGGTGGAATACTAGGAAAATGCTAGGACTACAATTTTTTACACAACTTGTTCACCTGGTAAGTTGTGAGTGGTAGAGTAGAAATGGTGAGTCCACAACTTCACCACTCACAACTTGCCACGTAAACAAATTGTGAGAAAAGTTGTGGCTCTAGTATTAATGATAATACTATTTTTTTCTTTTTCAAAAGAAACATAAAATAATATTTATGTTTTAAATTGTAACTTTATAAGTTTCTAGTATCTAATTGTGTACCATTTATTTTACACTATAAGTATCAATAAAAAAAAAAAAAAAAAACTTATCATTATTTGTGTACCATGCGGCTTTACTTATTATTTTAAGAGGGTTGGTAACTTTACTCTCTTGTGTGTGTGTGTGTGTCAGTGTGTGTATATATATATATAATATTATTACTTTTGAATTTATATTAATGTTGGAGGGTGGAATACTAGGAAAATGTTAGGACTACAATTTTTTACACAACTTGTTCACCTGGTAAGTCGTGAGCGGTAGAGTAAAAGTGGTGAGTCCATAACTTCACCACTCACAACTTGCCACGTAAACAAATTGTGAGAAAAGTTGTGGCTCTAGTATTAATGATAATACTATTTTTTTTTTTTTCAAAAGAAACATAAAGTAATATTTATGTTTTAAATTGTAACTTTATAAGTTTCTAGTATCTAATTGTGTACCATTTATTTTACACTATAAGTATCAATAAAAAAAAACTTATCAAATCATATTAAACTTTATTTGAGGGGAGTCTAATTAAATCCATAATTTTCAATTATATTGTAAAGGATCATAAGGAGAAAATTGTTATAAAATAATTATCATTTTCGTAATGTTTATTTACTCTTTATACTTATTTAGTATAAGGCATGAATAGTTGAAAATTCTTTTAACTATTTATATATATAATTAAATATGATAATTTATTAATATTATATATGTATTTAATTTTTGAATTTATTAATTAAATTATTTACTACGTGAACGGTTGGACCAAATAATCGAGAATCACTTTTCTTTTCGATTCTTTGATCAGTTTGATTTTTAAAACCATACTTTCCTCCATATTATTTAGAGGAAAAACAAATTATTTTTGTGATTTTTATCTAATAAGCCACTAATTACATGTCACATTTCACTGACAACTGGAGAATAAGATGCTTTTCCTCAAATGGCCAAAAAATTTCAATGATGTCATTGCCCTGCTAGACTACTAAACTCTTCAAAACCTTGGTTGTGCTATTTTTGTCATTTGCTTTAGCAAATAGAAGCAGATCATCGGCAAAGAACATTTGTGAGAAACATGGCCCATCTTTTGATGCTTTGACTTTATCCCATATTGCCATTCTTTTCCCCTTACATTTTTCCTTTATCAGACCTTCAAGGAACTCCATGCACAGAATGAAAATGTAAGCAGAGATTGATCCTTAATGGCAAAAAAGAATCCAATCTTCCACCATTAAATAGAAGGGAAGTGGAACTGTGGAAGTCGTTGTTATACAACTCAGAATTAGCTCAATGGTCTCGGGACAAAAGCTTACATTGGTGAACACTGCTCTCACAAAACTCCATTCCAAGCGATGGTGTGCTTTCTCCAAATCAATTTTAAATATCACAAACCCCTCGCCTCTTCTTCTTTTTTTGGTTAAGGGAGTAGACTGGTTCCTGTGCTTTCACAACATTATCCGCTCCTCTTTTGCTCTCAATGAAAGCTGTTTGGAGAGGGGAAACAAGGGAGGATAAAAGGGGTTTAACCTTTAAAAAAAAAAAAAATCAGTTGTTTTTTTCTTTTCACATAAAAAATCTCTAAAAATATTTCCTAAACTAATACCTTTAGAATGTCCATTAACTTTTCTCTTAATCTTTTTTTTTTTTGTTTTTTGACTGAAACTTTTCTCTTAATCTTAAAACCAAAATCTTGGACACAATTTTATATATCGTGTTACAAAGGCTTATGGGGTGATATTGGTTAATGGTTTTCGGGCTATTTACTTTTGGGATTAGGCAGATTAAGGTTTTATCAAGGGAAAAAAACTTAGGTACAACATCTAGCTATGTGGCTTTTTTTCTCATGAGATGAAAGTATATTTTTAGTTAAATAGTCATATGGTTAAATTTTATGAGTGAACCTAAGGAATAATATCTAAGTACTGTACCTAAACTTTGCCCTTTATTAAGATAGTGGAGGATGCATATATTAGCAAAGATATTTTTTACCTCCACTTTTACGGATTCTCCCAAAATCATCTAGAAACGTTGAAAAACCCTTTATGTAGGCCATCAAGACTCCTGGATTTTAATGGTTTCATTGAATTCAAGGCATTTAGAATTTCCAGATCGGTGGAAGGAGTCGCTATCATAGCTGCTTCATTAATAAAAATTCCCTAATGAGTCTACCTCCACAATGAAAAAACAAATTTCAGCAAGTCATGAAAGTATTATTGAGAAAGTGCAAGTTTAGACTTTTTTTAGTTTCATCTATTAGCCACACACGATTTATAAAAATAAAAAAATAAAAAAAAATTATTGGCTACATCGTGCCACATCTCATTGAATTCAGTATGTGGAAAAATAAATAGTCATATAGTTGTTAAGGTCGAGTTTTTTTATTCTTGATCGGTGGAAGGAGTTGCTATCATAGCTGCATCATGCATAAAAATTCCCTAATGACTCTACCTCCACAAAGAAAAAAAACAAATTTCAGCAAGTCAAGAAAGTATTATTGAGAAAGTGCAAGTTACATATAGGTGAAAAAAGTATATGAAAATACGTGTAATGTTATTTAAACACTGCAAACTGTTATTTAAATAATTATAACAAATGGGCCCTTTGTAGTTTCATCTATTAGCCACTCACGGTTTATATAAAATAAAAAATAAATAAAAAATAAAACCTATTAGCTACATCATGTCACATCTCACTGAATTCAGTATGTGGAAAAATAAATAGCCATACAGTTGTTAAGGTTGAGTTTTTTTATTGTAATCAATCAATTTTTTAGGTGTAGTCAAAGTTATCAGGATCGAGATCCTACACCGAATTAATGATAGGATTCAAGGATCTATCAGATCATAGGATCAGCACGAAAATCATAAGATCTTATTTTCCGATTTAAAAATATATACTAAAAAATACCTATAATTAAATTTATAATATATAATAAAGCAACATTGAAAAATGTAAATTTTGACACAAATTGCTAATAAAAGGCAAAGTACCAAATTACAAATACATAAATAAAGTTCAAAGATCAAAAGTTACAACTCACAAATACTAAGTTCTAAGTTCTAACACCACAAATATACATGTAGGGGGATGGCTTTGTTTAGGGCCCAAACAGTCTTAAGTCACTTGGGTCATGGGTGGAGATAAGCCCAACTCAAGCCTTTGGGTACAAGCCCCCAACGAAAGGGTCAACATCAAACCTTGGAATACGGATAGAGCAAGAAGCCACCGTGTGTCCATGGACATGGCTTTTCTTACGGCCTCATCCAAGGATAAGACGTCTTCCAAGCCTACCAATGTGAGCCACCATCTGAGGTACTGAGGAAAGGTTCTGGGGCAAGCGAAGTTATTCGAGGAAGCTTTTTGAAGATTCCTAATGATTCCAAAATCACCTCCGCATTAATGAAGTCCACTTGCCTAGCATAGTCGCATTTATTATCAAATGACTGGCCTAAACAATGTAAAGAGCCCCAAAAGCAACCTGCATCATGAAAAATAGGAAAAGAAGAGCCTAATGAGACTTAAAGTGATCTAGCTGTGCAGGGATAACATAGATGGGGGTGTAGGGAATTAAGCCGAATTCCCAACCTGTGAGAAACAAAAAAAATAGAGAAAAACACACGCAAAAAAAAAACAATCACATGCACAAGACAGTATTTACGTGGTTCGGCAATTTGCCTACGTCCACGGAGTTGCAGGGATATCACTATTATCAGGGAAGAATACAAAGTACAACTTGTGGCTACAATATTTTCTCTCTATATCAAACATGGCAACAACACCACACTAAAAAACCCTAATTACAAAAGGCGGTTCCACAATGGGCTAAACGAGCCCAAAAAATTTTTCACGAGGGTGTTGCCCCCGAACCCCCAAGAGGCTTGTCCATGAGCGCTCTGGCTTAGGCCTATCGACCCAAGCCTCCGCTCCATGGAATAAGCCTCAATAAATCTCCCATTAAAAAATCACACAACATTATTCGAGTCGAGTCAAGTCATCAAACCGAATCAAACAAAACTAGGCTCTACAAAGCCCAACAAGGGGAAGAAGGAAGAGCAAATATAAGGGATGAGGAGGGGGAAAAGGAGGGGACACAGAAAATATCCAGAAAAGAGGGAGAGAGAGAGAACTCCTTAGAACACTTGGTTCTTGTAATAAGCTCTTCAACACTTTTCCTTGAGATGAATGAAGCCTTTTTACGTAGTTTTTATGTAACTCTTTGTTGTTCATATTCAAATCTCCCATTGTGGATTATTGTCAACCAATTTTATAAATTAGTTGTGCTCCTAACTTTGTCAAAAAGCCAAAGTTCAACACCCACAATAATATAATGTCTCACATAAAAAAACTCAAAGTAAATAACAATACATAATGTCTTACATAAACAACACAAAACAAATAATAATGTTTCAAACAACACCACAAACACACTTAGTCATCAAGACCAAAGTGAGTTAGGGTTATATATATATATATATATATATATATATATTATCAATTTGTGTTGGGGCCGCAAAGCTAATCTATTTATTACATTTTTTTAAATTAGTTTGGGGCCTTAATTTGGGCTCCATTTGGAGGCCCGCCAAAATAAGCAACAAAAATTAAAATTTCCTTTATAACATAGGATCTTTAGTATCGCTATGGGATCAAGATCCTATAAAATCCTAAAATTTGGATTTGGATCTCACACAAATCACACTTCAATACAATCATAGTGAGATCCAACACGTTTTAGGGATGTAAAATCTTAGGACCTTAAGATCCAAATCAGGATACTAATAACCATGGGTGCAATCACACAGATTAGTTTAAAAAGTATTTATTTGTATGCTTTTGTTGCTTCTCAATATAGTTGGATCCAATAAATTTCTCTCCAATGGAAGTAAGATGGCACCCGTTATGAACCAAGAATAATTGCCGTATAGATGCACTGAACAAAATTATAGAAATTTTTTAATGTCATTGCCCTAGACCGGGACGAATTTACACCAAGGGGGCATGGCCCTCCTGGCCCAACTTTTTGAAATGTTGCATAATCATCTTGGCTACATCAAATAAATTCCATGCTACAAAAAATTCTCCCTAAAAAAAAAAAAATGGTAATTTCTTTGCATTCATGCCCTTTCAATTGCCATACACCGACTGTGACACACTTTCCATCAACCGATCTCTAACAGATTTTGATTTTATTTTTCAAATGACCTTTCTTGACTCAAATTAATTGCTTTCCTACTTAAGTTTTAGTACATTCAAAATTTGGGATTTGTTTTATCATTTGAGGCTACCGTACAGGCTATAGCACATAAATAGATTTTTCATGTCTTGAACTATATTTATAATTTTTTATACTACCATTTATCATAATATATAGTGTACATATACAATATCTTAGATGTTGTTCTTTAGTTTTCTCTTTTAAGATTCTATCATGTAGTTACTTAATTTAAAAAATACACTTCCATTTATAAGAAAAAAGTCATATGGCAAAATCTTAAGAAATGAACCTAAGGAATAACATCTAAGTATTGTACTTAAGTCTTGCTATATATATATATATATATATCATATCATATACTATATATAATAGCAGAAGTTTTTTCCTACAATTAAGGAGGTGCTGCCATGTAAGAAAACTGACCATCTAAAATTCTGCACGTTCACGAAGGCTGTCCATCTCACTCGTTGACTTGCCCAACCCGCCCGTACCCGACCCTTACAACCCAATCCAACAGCTCCGGTAGTTGGACGCAGGTCTCAAGCTCCAAAACCCGATGCCGGCGGTTCGATTTCAGTTCCCTTCCTTCAAAACCTGTTCAACCCGACCCACCTAAAGAGAGAACGACGAGCTGCGATTTCAAGCCTTCCGGCGAGTTTTCCAGCACAATTTGGTAGATTTCAGCGACTAAAACACCAGATCCGGCAATTCCCGGCACAATTTGGGGAAAAAGCATCGGATTTGGCGAAATCTCTACCAAATCCGGCTAGATCGCACAGGATCTTGGACGGATCGAGAGAGATCTCGCCGATTTTCTACTTTTTTCATCCTCTCCAGCAGGTTTCGGCCTCACCCAAAACCGCCGCTCACCTGACGGGAAACCGACCCATAAAACCCAACCCTAGTATGGGTCGGTTGCGGGTCTAGCACCTCCCTACCCGATCTTCGGCGGGTCAGTTACATGTTGGGCACAAACCCAACTCGTGGACAGCCCTAATGTTCACTGTTAAAAAGCGGTCAATTATATAGTTTCACGTTAAAACACCGTTTGATGGATTCTCCGTATATAAATAAAAAGAACCGATTAAAATAGAAGCAATGCTCCTAAATAAACTTGCAATACAAAGATAGAGAGAGGAAAAAAAACTCGCGATACAAACTACAGAGATAGACCAGCGTCCGTTTCCTTGCCAGACTTAGACCACTGGAACTGCAAGCACATAAAGAAAGAAAAATCTACCACCAGCAGAGAGACAGGCCGTGTACCCATAATTGGTAAATTTTTTGTTTTTGTTTTTTCCTTTTCGTTTTCAAATTTGGGAATGGAATATAGTTTAGGTTTGAATTTCTTGGTTGGATTGGTTTAGATTTAGATTTACATATACGCTGCACATAACCTATCATTTTTTTTTTCATTGTTAAAATTTATGGATTAATTGTTATTTAGATTCGGTTATTTTGGTTGGATTGATATCGATTTAGGTGTTTGGATTAAATTTGATTTTGATGTAGGAATCTGGGTAAGAATGCCTTTAGCTTGGGGTATTTGAGTTAAATTAGGGATTGGGTTTTTTTTTTTTTTTTTTTTCTTAAGTCTAAATGTGGGAATTGGAGTTCGTTTTTTGGGTGGGAGTGTTTCTTTTTAATCTGGGAGTGTAGAATTGTGGCAGTGTGGGAATGCATTTTTTTTTTTTTTAATTCTAAACATGGTAGTGTTTTGACATAATTATATTCCATCTTCCGCCAAAAGAATTACTCAATCAAGGGTAAAGGTTTGGCTACCTATTACCCTAATTTCCCATTTATTTTTTTTCAATTTCTTGAGTTCTGTTTTGTCGACTATTGTATTGGTTAGATTTTGTTTTTGTTTGGAAGATTTTTGATAGATTTGTACTTTTTCATTTGCTCCTGAAATTTGAATTGGTTTATGTTTTGTTGATTTTTGTATTTAAGTTACATTTGGTTTTTTTTTGGCAGTTTTTTTTGTTAAATTTGTATTTTTTTTTTCGTTTTCCTCTGAATTTTGACTACAATTAAGGATGTTGTGACATATAGGAAAAAATACATCTAAAAATTTGCCACGTTCACAATTAAAAAGTGAAACATTATACTGTTTCAACAACACTAGAACACCACCAATGCATATCCTTGGTGCGATAGTCACTCCACAAGTATAAGTGCTTGTGAGGTGTGGGGGGCAAAGGTCAGGGTTCAAGTTTCCAAGAAGGAGCTTCACACACATATATACTTAGATTAGGTTAGAGTAAAAATTCTACCTTGTATAAAAAAAAAAATAAATAAATAAATAAAACACTAGAACACCGTTTAATATGTATCCAAAAAAGAAAAAGAAAAAAGAATACTATTTAATAGCCTCTCAATATAAAAGGAAAACTAACCGGTTAAATCTTAGTATACGTTCGGAAGGCTTGATACGGTGATAAAGACACAAAGTTCATCGGAACTAAATACAAACCAACCAAGAAAATAAGTTTGACTCCATCGTTTCAATATTCGTTCTAACTGCAACAGTGCCCATCCCTTCTCTGCAATTATAGGAAGGTAAGTATGGTATACTCTTTTCCAATTCAACTACTGTGCAACCTTTATTTTTCCTCTAATGGTTTCAATTGCTTGACGGTGGTGGTAGTCTGGTGGTATTTCTATTTGTTCTCTCTACGCCTTAAGGAATATGGATTCTTTGGTATTCCTTTTTTCTTTTTCTTTTTCGTTTTACCCCTGCCCTTCGATCAATTTTTGTTTGTTCATGCTGTTTTGTTTGTGTTTTATTAATATTGAAATGGTTTAAAACCAAACGGTAGACCCTTTTGTTAAAACGGTATTTTAACCATGTGTTTTAATTGTTTTATGGGTATTTTTGTTGGATTTTTTTTTACAAGATATTTTGGTTGGCTTGTTTTAAAGGTTTGGTGGTTAGATTTTGGTTTGCATTTGGGTTAGACTTGGTTTTATTTTGTATTGATGCAATAATGAAAAAAAATTCAAAATTCGTTTTTTTTTTTTTTTTTGGGTTGATGAATGGCTTTGTTTATCTGTTAAAGCATAGTGGGTCACCACACGTTCAATTCCATTGCTGAGGACAGCATGGTGGTTCAACAATCCTTGGTGGTTAGTCAGCTAACTATTTTTTGACCTATCTATATTTGATAGATGACGGTAACTTGGCAAAGAAGTGGTCTACTAAAGAACATCTCTACCCAATCCGCAAGCTTGATCAGTCTAAAGTAAGTATTGATAGAGTATTTTTTTTTTTTTTTTAATTATTATGAGAAAGGACTACTTTTTATTGTTTCAAATTTCCCCTTCTCTAAAATCTTTCTTCTGTGGGTTTTTTTAGCTCACATTAAAAGAAAAGAACTATGACAAGGTTTTAGTGGTTATAAGCAATGAAGATTCAAGTGATTGGATGAACTAGTCTAAAATGTGATTTGGGTTTTGAAAGATTGGCTCTTGAGGGCAAAGAGTAGCTGGAATCAGATCTTTAAGTTGCAGGACTAAATCAAATGGCTGGTGTTTGATGGTTATTTGGAGTGTGGTTTAATTATATTTTGGAGGGTTTAATTTGAGAGATTATATAAGTTTACCACAATATTTATGTTTATTGTGCTTGAGTTCATATTAGTAGGTTTCTAAAAAATTGCTCAAGTTTTATTGACAAAAAACAGTTCTGAATTCAAAGTTATTGTTATGATCTATGTAAAGTATTAAAACTTTTAATTTTCATATACATATTTTGTGGTCTTTGGTGAACTTGCATTGGGTTAGTGATGTGGAATTAAGTTAATTAAGACCATTAGGTGTCAAAGCATATGAGAAAGTGGATTACTGATATATGGATGCGTTTGCAATTTCTTACAGCATTATTCTTGAGAAATGATCAAAAGGCATATATTACACCTTTATGCAAAGCTTTTTTGTGTAATTGGCCTTAATTGTTGATACATAGTTAATTTCTTTTTAATTTAAAAAAGTGTGCTAATATCTGGTTTTTGAAGTTATAAATAACAAAACAACCCATAAGAACATAACTCATAATCCATGTTTGACATTTATAGAGATTTGGAATATTGAAGTTCTTCTAGCCACAAGATCCCATCTTTTACATTTAAACCCCCCTTTTCACAGTAGTAAGAATTTTATGAAAAAAATAATAAGTACATGGATGTGTGCAATGTGTCCTAATTAATATATAATTAAGCCCCTCTTTTTGGGTAAGAATTCAGTTTATTACTCCCAGACATATACTTGCTATAGCCATGTCATATCTATGCCATGTTACACTGTGTTTGTGTTGTATCATACCATATTTATGCTGTATCCATGAAATATAAGAGTAATTAAAATTCTTCTATAGATAGGCCAAAAATAAACTAGAAGTTGGACATCATTATGAAAAAGTTAGAAGTCATAAAGGATTTTTTTGGATTAAAAAATGAAGTATAAAATAAATAAATAAAATGACTGTGAAAATAGATTTCATGAGAAGAAGTATTGATATGTTTGACTAAAGTTGACCTTTCAAAGAATTTTCTCTTTTCTATTTCTCTTTTTTCTTTTTTCTTTTTTCACTACAGTCTGTATACCCAACCAAATATTTTAATATCTTGCAAGATTTAGGATATTTTTGCTTTAATGACATCATTTTTTGGGTTCCTACTACCCTAATTATATGTTTTAATTTGATGCTATATTTTATGAAAATCAATGAAGTGTTGTACTTTTCATGTTTAATTTGTGGGTATCTGTTGTATACACCCTGTGTACATTAGTGTCTTTTGTCCTATTTTGTGGAGATTCTTTTTCCCTATCTCTGTTCATCTGGACTACTTCAGGGGAGATTCTGGCATTTTACCCTTAATTTTTAAAAAAATTGGCAATATGCCCCTGTTTGCAAACTATATAGGGGCGTACCCCTGTTTCGATACTCGATTACTCTAAAATCGAGTTCAATTAAATACTCGATTCATAGAAAATCAAGTTATGCCCGATCAAACTTAAAAAAAAAAAAAAAAAATTTGCATGGAACTCGAGTTTCAGGAAATCAAGTTCAATGCAAAAAATTTTACAAGTATGATCACTCCATATTCAAGGAGCCCTATAGTGGCGTTTTTAAGCTCTATAGTGATGTTTTAAAGCCCTATAGCGGTGTTTTCCTGCAAAAAAATTTTATAAGTGTCATCGCCCCGTTCAAGGAGCCCTATAGTGACGTTTTTAAGCTCTATAGTGACGTTTTAAAGCCCTATAGCGGCGTTTTTCTGCAAAATTTTTTGTAAGTCCCCATACCAGGTTCAAGGAGCCCTATAGTGACATTTTTAAGCCATATAGTGACGTTTTAAAGCCCTATAGCGGCGTTTCGGAACTCGACTTTCTTAAAATCGAGTTCCATGCATTTTTTTTTTTTTTAAGTTTGATCGGGCATAACTCGATTTTCTACGAATCGAGTATTTCATTAAAACTTGATTTTAAGGTAATCGAGTATCGAAACAGGGGCATATCCCTATATAGTTTCGAAATAGGGGTATATTGCTAAATTTTTAAAAAATTAAAGGCAAAAGGCTATGATGCAGCGTAGGTGTATAGAAGCAGAATCTATAGCACACAAATACTACAACTCTTCCACTATACCTAAGTTCTACAAGAACACTAGGCTAATAGGCAAAATAATAGAGAAAACCTCTCTAGTAAACTTTTATTCAAAAGCACACATAACATAAATAACATTTCTATATAAAGAGTATTTATAGGAATAGAATGTCTCCTACTCCTTTTAGGAAAAGAAAGTTTAATAATTTTCTACCAACTTCTACTTGAGAAAGGAAAAACAATTTAACTAGGAAAAGAAAAACAATTAAAATCCCAATTCTATAAAGAGTATTTATAGGAATAGAATGTCTCCTACTCCTTTTAGGAAAAGAAATAATAAACCAACTTCTACTTGAGAAAGGAAAAACAATTTAACTAGGAAAAGAAAAACAATTAAAATCCCAATTCAACTAGGAAAAGGATTTTAATTCAGAGTATTACAATAAATAAATCTTAATTCAAATAGGAAAAGGAAAACAATAAAAACTCTTTGTTCTTCATAACGTGATTTGCATCATCCTCCCTAGGTTGGAAGAAACTCGTCCTCAAGTTTGGAGTCTGGATTGGAATTTTCTCCTAGATATGAAATAAGATGCTTAACATTGAAGATGTCAAATGTCCGCATATGACTTGGAAGTTTCAACCGATAGGCATTAGGATTAATTTTCTCAAGAATCTCCAAAGGACCAATCTTTCTAGCAGCTAGTTTGTTGTACTCTCCCACAGGAAAGCGATCTTTGGTCAAAATTGCCCAAACAAAATCACCAATCTCAAATTCTACTACTCGACGTTTCTTGTCAGCGGCTTGTTTGTACTTAGCGGAAGTCTCCTGTAAACGCTTAGCAGTAGCCGTATGAATTTCTTGAATTTGTGCGATTAGATCCTCAGCTTTCACATTGACATGCTTCAAGTCAGGGATAAACTGTCGGTAGAATGACACCAACCCATGGAAATTGCAGACCTCGTGGATTGTGGTTAGTATTGGCCATTGTTTGACAACAGTAACCTTTGATTCATCAACTGATAGTCCATCCTTGGACACCACATAACCAAGAAATAAAACACTATCTGTCATAAAAGAACATTTGGTTATGGCAGCATAAAATTTCTCCCTACTTAGAACTATGAGTACCTCTCGAAGATGTTGGAGATGTAAATCAATACTGGTACTATATATCAGGATATCATCAAAATAAACTACAACAAACTTGCCGATGAAGGGGCGAAAAATCTGGTTCATAACACGCATGAAGGTGCTAGGAGCATTAGAAAGTCCGAATGGCATTACTAGCCACTCATACAACCCCTCAGGTGTCTTGAATGCTGTCTTCCATTCATCACCAAGACATACTCGAATTTGATGGTACCCACTTTTTAGATCCAACTTAGAAAACACTATAGCACCACTCAACTGATCAAGCAAATCATCCAATCGAGGAATAAGGAATCTATACCGAACTGTAATTTTGTTGATGGCACAACTTTGGACGCACATTTGCCATGATCCATCCTTTTTGGGTGTTAGTAAGGCTAGCACGGCACAGGGACTAAGACTCTCTCTAATGTGCCCTTTTAACAACAAACCTTCTACTTATCTTCTAAGTTCTTCATGCTCTTTTGGGCTCATGCGGTAGTGTGGGCGATTAGGTAGATTAGAACCTGGTAAAAGATCAATTTGGTGTTGTATATCTCGGAGTGGCGGTAACCCCTCAGGTAGATCGTTAGGAAATACATTTGCAAATTCATCTAATAAAGATTTCACAGCCTCTGGTACTACACTACCCTTTGAGCTCTCCTTTCCCAACAATACAAACACCAACCCCGAATCAAACATCTCTTCAACAAATGCCCTTTTAGCTAAGAGATTCTTACCTCCTCCTGAAGTTGGCTTAGGTTCAATCTCCTTACAAGGCAACAACACAATTTTTGTGCTACCAAACATGAAACTGTATGTATTCTTCTTACCATCATGTTGAACCTCTCTATCATATTGTCATGGTCTACCAAGGAGAAGATGACATGCATCCATAACTACCACATCACACCATGCATTATCCTTATATTTCAACCCAATAGAAAAAGAAACCAAGCAACGTTTAGATACAGTTACCTCATTGCCCTTTTTGAGCCAAGATAGTTTGTAAGGGTTAGGGTTCTTTTCTGTTGCCAATCCCAATTTTTAAACAGCCTCTTCTGATACCACATTCTCACAGCTTTCAGAATCAATAACAAGTCCACATACCTTGCCCCCCATAGTACATGTAGTTTGAAAGATATTGCTTTGAAGCCAATCCTCACCTTCAGATTTGCGAGGTGTGAAACATGCCCTTCTTGTAACTAACAAAGGGCCATCATCCCCTTGCATACACTCCTCTTCCTCTTCAGCATCATAAACAGCTTCTTACTCAAAGGTATTTAAATGATCATCAGTACATTCTTCACTCTCAATAAATAAGCCCTTACCATACTGGCCACCCTTCTTGCAATCAGCCATTCTATGCCCTGCCTCACCACACTTGAAACATCAAGGGCCAGAACTACTAGCTGCAGTGCGGTTGGGTTGTGGATTAGCTTGATTAACTTGGCTTTTTTCTTGTGTAAATTGTGTGGTTGCACCATAAGGAGGAGCTACTGGTGGTAGTCTGTTGCCACTACTATTTGAAACCATGTTAGTCCTCCTATTCATCATCTTCTCTAAATGCAAAGCTCTCTGATGGGCTTCGGATACAGAAATTGGGTCAAATAAATTCAAAGTATCTTGAAATTGTTGCCTCATGCCCCCAATATAACGTGAAACTGATTGATCTTCTGAATCTGCAAAGTCAACTCTAGCTACAAGTTGATAAAATTCTCGAGTATACTCATCTATAGATTGTGTACCATGCCTAAGATTGTGTAGTTGTTGATATAATGTACGCATATAATTATGGGGTAAGAATGCAGCACGCATATGTTTCAAAAAATTTTCCCAAGTATTAATTTTAGATTTACCTTGGCGAATACGGCTTTGCTTTAATTGTTGCCACGATGCAGCAGCACGTCCTCTGAATTTGGTCGCCACCAAAGAAACTCTTTTGTCTTGCGGCACCTCCTTAAACTCCAAAATTTCTTCAATCGCAGCAACCCAATCTAGGAATTCTTCAGGTTGTAAACAACCTTTGAACTCTGGAATATCTAATTTGAACCCAAATTCCTATCTGTTTGAATTGTATGAAACCAAGGGTTTCTCCCTCCTCCTTCTATGTCCAGCAAACGGATTTTCCATCTCATCCTCAACATTATAGTCTACCTCATCTTCCTTCACAAAACGTAGAGTTGGACTACAGTTTCGAGGCTGGTTAACAATGGCTAAGGCAGCAAGCTGCTTTGTCAGTGCTTCAAACTGCTCTTCCATCTGCTGAAAGCGTGCCTCTAGTTGTGTATTGCGTGCAATCTCATCGCGTTCATACTCAACATCTACAACAGCGTGCCATCCCCCACATGATCCTCATGCCATGGTAGGAACCTAACCGTGCTCTGATACCAACTGATGCAGCGTAGGCGTGTAGAAGCAGAATCTATAACACACAAATACTACAACTCTTCCACTATACCTAAGTTCTACAAGAACACTAGGCTAATAGGCAAAATAATAGAGAAAACCTCTCTAGTAAACTTTTATTTAAAAACACACATAACATAAATAACCTCTCTATAAAGAGTATTTATAGGAATAGAATGTCTCCTACTCCTTTTAGGAAAAGAAATAGTAAACCAACTTCTACTTGAGAAAGGAAAAACAATTTAACTAGGAAAAGAAAAACAATTAAAATCCCAATTCAATTAGGAAAAGGATTTTAATTCAGAGTACTACAGTAAATAAATCCTAATTCAAATAGGAAAAGGAAAACAATAAAAACTCTTTGTTCTTCATAACGTGATTTGCATCAGGCTAGAATCTCCCTGCTTCAGGTGCTATATCTGATGAATAGTATAAAGCTTTTCTCATGATTTGTCTGTTCTGTTAAGGGTAACTGGAACTCTCTCATATTTCATCTTAATCTCTTAAGGGGTATATAGGATGCCAATACAATGAATTAATTGCTTTATGGCAGATGTTACAAGTGATCTTAAATATGCACAATTTCCCATGTCATTTTCAATTTGCTTATGTTATATATAATTCCCTTACACACGTATATTTTTCAACTAATCAAATAATTTATCAACATCCTAGGGAAAATAGGATTTGGGTGTATGCTTTTTGAGTAGACTAACAATGAAGTATTTCTCGCAACTCAAAGTGATTTTGGGTGTCTATTATTAATGAGGTCAGTGATAATCTCTACTTTTGTTAAAGCTGGAGAAGCTATTGCTGCATCCACTGCTGTGTTAAGCGGTAGTTCAAACTTTAAACCTCTCTACAAAACTACTCGGTTTTCACAGATAGTCTTAGAAGCTTTATTTCAGCCGTACAGTTACTGTCCATTTTCCTGAACCATGATTCATAAGCAAAATTGGTTAGTCAGTTACTAGACATTGTTGGTTAAAATGTTGAAATTCATTAGTTTTATGCTTCCTGCATAAAGATGCATATATATGCGCAAGCATGATTGTGCCTACAAAAGGTATAGTTGCTTTAAAATTGGCAAAACTAAATCTGTACTCAGAATGGCTGCATCCACTGCTGTGTTAAGCAGCAGCTCAAACTTTGGACCTCAGTACAAAACTGCTCGGTTTTTCACAGATAGTTTGAATTACACATTTGAAGGAATTCAAGGGAATTATTTCGTTAGGCTCCATTTCTATCCATTCTCCTTTGGGAATTACAATGTAAATGAGTCTACTTTTGATGTTGTGGCAAATGGTCTAAAATTGGTCCCAATATATTTTATTAAAGAGTACATTTTACCCATCAATATAGATGTGCTTGTGGTAGAGTTTTTACCAGTAAAAGGATCATTAGAGTTCATAAATGTCATTGAGATTGTTCCCATTGTAGTTAGGCTTTTTACAGACTCAATTAGTAGAGTGGGTGACAATAGTGTGAATTTGAGTGGAAGGGGCATCCAAACCATTTATAGGTTGAATGTAGGAGGTGCTGAGATTAAATCCACTCATGATTCAAATATTTGAAGAACATGGGAAGTGGATTCCACTCCACTTTCCCTCCTTTTCCCCTCCATCCAAATGGGCTAAGGGGTCCATTTCCAACAGCATGTGTAAGTGGTGCAACACGTTGCAACCTGCAATGTAAGTTTAAACCTAAAGTTAGGAAACAGAAGAAGATGCTACAACAAAATACTTTATCTGGGGAAGAGGAACAAAAAAAGGTTTCAAAAATACCAAATTGCAACTGTTAAATGCTGATTGATTTTGTTGGACTTTATTGATCATGATTGATGTTATTAGAGGGCTTTCCGCTTTGATTATATTATATTCCATATATGATGCAATCTCATTAGGAATTTACTTTATTTACATGTTTGATGTAATTTGGGATCCTATTCAAGGGCCCAAAATTCACTATTGTAGGCCGTTGATGCTTAATGTTATTTTTCTCTTTAGTTAATTATGGGTGATTGAGGTGGTTTTCATCAAGGGATAATTCATTTGAATTGAGGCATTTTAAGGTTTAATCTGACCAGTGTACTCCTAATGTTTTTAGAGTAGTCAATAGTGTGGTCGAGCTCAATAAAAGGCTAAGCCTTAGTTTAACGGAGCATGATATTATGCCAAAGGGACTACTCAAATAACATTACTATGCATTATGAAGAGGAATTTCAATTTTTAATTAAAAAAAAAAAAAACTAATTGCACAGGACATGATGCATGCATGTATATATATTTTGCTAATTGTATGACTCTTTGTTTATACAGAATTTAAAATTGGATGACAATGTCCTACCAAGGGAGATTTAGAGGATAATTAGCAATGAATATTTCTTCCAACTGCATCTTGATGAATATAATTTGAAATATGGAAGAGAAAATCACACTGTTTTGAAGATTTGGGAAACGGAAATCTCACAAAAAGTTGAAAGACATCAAGTAATAATAAAGTTGAAATCTATTTCTAGTATATTTATCACACCTAAGTACCATAGGATTCATAACTACTCTTTACATGGTATGTCCAATATGCTTTATATATTGTTCATTGAAATTGAAGCATACACACTCCACCTTGCTTGCTATATGATTTTAAATTTTATATGACACCATCAAAGTCAGTATAGTACAATGAAAGCACTCTAAATTTTAAGCAACATGCATATATTCTTCCATTATTTCAAACAACATTTAATAAAAGTGCAAATTATTGCAGGACACAATAGAGGAAATTGTAAGGAAATCAAGGAAGGGCAAGTCCATCGCCAGTCAAAAAATAGAAATAGGACAAACATCTGTTGAAAGACCTCAATTAATTGTTGCAATAACTACAAAAGATGAAAAAACTAGTGATAAAAGTATGTCGCTCCAAATGCTTCAAAAACATCAAAACGGTACTAAGCAGATTGCATCAAAGAAGAAAAAAAATTGAAGTCTAATGCATCTCAATGTATTTTATAAATAACATACTCTTACAAGCAAGATAAACAAATGGACGTACTAGATTACCTATGAATTTTAATGTATTTCATTGTATTGCTAAGTTTTTTTCTTTTTAGAAGAGTAAACTAAATGTATTATTAAGTTATTGTATGTCATTTTCTTTGTACATATTGCCATGAATTTTAGTGAAGGGTTATGAATTGGTTTAGTTTTAGAATTAGAGCTTCCCATCTACTATTGATAATGCATTTTATATGTGATAGGTGGAATTCTGTATTGATTATATATTGTGGGTTGAGGGTGGTTGTTTTGTTTTAGACTTTTTGTGTATCATGGCAGCTGTTTGGAATTGTTGATTCGGGATGCACTACAGCTTTTTCTTTTTTCTTTTACGGTTAAAAAGGTTGGATTCAATGTCCCTTTTAAGGGTTATGTATTGTTTTGGCTTTAGAATTTGAAATTCCCATGTATTATTAATTATGCATTATTATTTGACATATTTTTCTGACTTGCTATTTGAAATTGTCATGTAAGTTTTAATTGTTTAAAGTCGGATTCTTTTTTTTAGTTTCTCATAGCAGGGAAGTACACACAAGAAGTGATTTGACTTCAATAAATTTATCAATGGGTTCATGTCTCGCCGCAATTGGCATAGCGCTAAGTTACACACCTTTATTCTCCATTGGTGTTTCAAACTACTCCTTGCATACAAGGCAAACAGAGTCGACACATAGTTGTCCTTTATAGTAAATTCAGGCATACAAAAAATTCAACCTGAACTCTCTGGAACTGAACACTCTGCCTTGCCATAATTTATTCTTAGTTGTAAATCCATGAGTTTTCTCTTGGTAAAGACCAACAACAACATACTTAAATTACCCCCTACATCATCAGTTGGCTGTGGCATCAAGACTACTCTACACAATTGAATCTTACAAGAATAAGCAGGATAAAGAGAATATCATTAGTTGGTTAGCCATTATTTTCTTTTAAACATTTTGGTTGTAAAGTTGAAATTGTCTTGCAAGTTTTAGTTCGGTGTGATTTATTATGGTTCCTAGGAATAGCAGATTTGCTATTTGAAATTGTCATGTAAGTTTTAATTGTAAAAGTCAGATTTTATTTATTTATTTTTTTTTTTTAAGTCTCTCATATCAAGGAAATACACACAAGAAGTGATTTGAAGAAACTAATTTTTAAAATTTTTAGGGGATATTGGACACTACATGCTTAAATATACTACATTATTAAAGCAAAGTTCATAAATACGTAAAACAACCTCGCGCATTGCACGGGTTAAACACTAGTATATATAAAAGCAGAGACTTCATGTTGAAGAGCATGAGGTTCTGCCATGTGGTGCACTCTTTAAAAAGAGAATTAAAATACTCTTAACCCACAAGATAGGAACAAAAAAAAATGGACTTTTTGTTTCTTTGGTTCAATGTTTCAAGACTTTTTCTATTAAAGAATAAATATTCTTTGTAAGACTCTTTGTTTTCTTTGGTTCAATATTTCAAGATAAACCTCTTGCACTTCTACTCCTTTATATATATAGCCCACAACCTTTCATGCCATCTCATCTCAAATATATCCAGACAAAAAATAATGTCAATTATTTTCAACCTTTCAATGGCACCAACCTAACTCCAATTTCGTCATCCCATATAATCTTAACCCATATGAGTTGGCTATAACAAAGGAAGATGGCTTGCTTTTTTATTGAGTGATGACAGATTATAGTTTTGATGATGAGGTCAGATGTTGTGGGTTCTGTAAAGCATATAATTGCTTTGGGTCTTTGGGTGTTGGTGTGGGAAAACCAGAAATGTATTTTGTTTTAGAACTAAAGAGAAATAGAAAGAAACTTGCAAATTAATTATTGATGAGATTAGTTACTTTTTTATTATGTTTTAGAACTCATAATTTATAGATTCTTTTGTAGTTTTTTTTTGTTATTTAGTGCAATATCAATATGAGCTACGACAATAAAAGTAAAAGTCAATGATATTTTAGAGTGTTTTTCGAGTTTTATTTTTATTTTTATTTTTTAATGTGGAAGCCTTGCTAAAGGCAATTAAATCTTGATAAATGGAAATGTTTCTAACCATTTTTTCTTTATTTTACCACATTCTCTATATGCCAGTACTTACAAATGATTTCCTTTTGTTGACATAATGAAATGAGTGTCTGAGATATGGAGCTCGGTATTTGGTTGTAAAAATGGAGTAGTTGAGGAAGTATTTGGGAGGTTGCTTGATTTTTTGTAACTTTAGGATATGAAAGGATTTTATGCTTTCAATTTAAATTTCTGAAATTCAAATTTTAAAATCATTTAATCGATTTAAAAAGTAAAGTCTACAAATAATATAATATATTAGTCTCCTACAAATGTTGAAAAACTTTACTGATCCAATCTCAAAATTTTAGATTAGTAGAGCAATTCCACTCAATATTTGGAACCTAATTCTATGACAATTTTTTATTATATAAAATATGAATTAAGAAAATTGAGTTTCAAAGCATTTAACAATATTCTGGTAAAACATAAATATTATAAATAGGTCTTAAAAAACATAAAAATTGTTTTAAATTAATTTGCAAAGTATTCGTGCATTGCATGGCAAATTATCAAGTAATAATAATAGTTTTGACTTGGTCCATTAAAGAAAAATTCTTGGTTCAGTTTTTTTTTTTTTTTTTTTTTTTAAATACACATTTTTTAAGTGAGGGAGGGCATATTCAAATTATGAACATTTCCATTGAAAATATTAGGGTATGTCATTGAGTTAATTATAAGGCTCTTGGTCTTTAGTCCACCAACTTTTTTTTTTTCTAGAAATAAACACACACAAGGGAGAGGGATGAGATTTTAACACAAAAACACACCATAAACTCTACCAAAAAGTTGTGATAATTTTTTAATGTGTGTGTGTGTGTGTGTTTGTTTAGTCCAACGAGTATATGCTTGCTCACAACTAAAGAAATATCAAAGTCTATACGAGATTAAATGTCACGATGGCTAATGTTTAAAAACATTCAGCCATGAAATTATTCTAGTTTCCGGTACAAACCCTAATTGACTTTAAGGCCATATTAGTTGGAAATTGGTTTATAAATAATTACGCTCACATTAATTGCTGCTCTGACAAAACTTGAAAACTGAAAGCTTGCAGCGCCCAAAAAAAGAAAAAAAACTGAAAGCTTCCAACCCCCAGGTCATTTTGGGGGTTATGTCCGAAGTTTTTGGAGTTTCAACAAGGCATATTGACTCTAGCCAAAAAACCACCATTAAGTCAGGATAATTTATTTTAAGAATTGACAAGTATTTGACGCAATGCACGTTATAAGATTTTTGTGGCTTCATCAGGCTTGTTTTCAAAAATTAGGTTTGAAAAAGAATTGGGAAAGGCCCAATTTTCTGTTTCAATTAGGGTTGGATCAATTGCATGAAGATTTTAATTCATAATTATAAATAAATAAATAAAATTAATGACAAGTTTATAACTAATAATACTTCCTAAAAATTTATATGATATATTATAATGAAAGTAAAAATACTAGAAGGAAAAGGTTTTGTTGCATACTTGTATGCAGCAATTGCTGCATAATGGGTTATGTGGTAGCAAAAAGAAAGTGACAAGTGTCTAAGGGTCCACTTGATCATGTGCATTGCACATGACCTTTGGACACTTGTTGCTTTCTTTTGCTACCATATAACCCATTATGTAACAAAACGTCTCCCATACTAAAATATAACTAGATTAATTGATATTACAAAAATAATACTCCTTCCACCAAAGTATAATAGAAAATAATAAGACATAAACAAGCAAATTAGTATTAAATTTATAATGTCAGGTTAGGTTCAAGATACAACTAGTATAGTTTCTCAAAAAAAAGTTACAATTGGTATAACTCTAAACAATGTTACACCACCTAATAACTTGTTATTGAATTCATATTTTGAATATCCAACTGTTGAATCACATGTTCTATATGTTCTTAACATGCGTGCCAATTTTCATGCCAATCGGATGTAATTTACCATTCAATCCATAAACTCATCTTTTATGCATTATTTTAAACTACAAAAACTTGAATAAAGAATTGATTGATGGTATGACTATTAATCTTTGATCATCTTTAAATTTTGTAAGCAAGGAGAATATACGAGGATAATGTAATCCAGTAATGGATTTGTCAAAATTCATATCTAATTAAAAATTATTAGATGGTGTAATATTATTTAAAGTTACACCAGGTGTAACTTGAACCCAATCCTTACAAAATATATATGATTTAATAAGTTGCAAATTTCAAGTTTCATATTGAATTATCAAAGTTCATAAGTAAAAGAAAAGAAACCCAAAGGTGTCGTTTAGTGAGGTTTAATTGAAACTGCTGTAGCTTTAGGTGTTTTAGTTTTCGTTGGAATTAAATAAATGAGTATATATATATATATATATATATGTATGTATGTATGTGTGTATGTATCCATTGGGGTTCCTAGTTAAGTTCTCTCTCTTTTTTTTTTTTCTCTCCCTTGACTTGGAGTTTAGGTTAAATTCTCACTTTTTTTTTCTCCCTAGACAACTTCAAGATTTATCTCATGCAGTCCAATTAAAAATCAAATTATCAAAATTACAATTTTACCCTTGTGATGTGAAATATAAAAAGTTGTCAAAAAAATTGGTTTTTTTTTTCTTTTATTTCTCATAAAAAATTTCTAAAAATATTTCCTAAATTAATGCCCTTAGGACATCCATTAACTTTTCTCTTAATCTTAAAACAAAATGTTGGACACAATTTTACATATTGTGTTAAAAAGGCTTATGGGGTGGTATAGGTTAATGGTTTCGGGCTATTTACTTTTGGGATTAGATAGATTAAGGTTTTATTTAGATACTAGGGGATGCATTTATTAGCAAAGATATTTTTGACCTCCACTTTTACAAAATCTCCCACAATCATCCACAAACGATTAAAAAAAAACTGCATGTAGGCCATTAGGACTAGGGGTTTAAATGGTTTTATTGAATTCAAGGCATTTAGTATTTATTTATATTTTTCTCCAAAAAAAAAAAGTATTTATTTATATGCTTTTGTTGCATTCCAATATAGTTGGACCCAATAAATTACTCTTTGACGGAAGTAAGATGACACCCGTTATGCGTCAATAATAATTTCCATAGACATGCATTCAACAAAATTATAGAAATTTTTTTAATGTCGGTGCCCTAGATAGGGACGGATTTGCATGAATTAAGGGGGTATGGCCCTTGGCCCAACTTTTTGAAATGTTGCATACTCGTCTTGGTTACCTCAAATAAATTCCGTACTACAAAACATTCTCCCGACTGCATTCATGCCCTGTTAATTTCCATAGACCGAATGTGACACACTTTCCATCAAACGATCTCTATCAGATTTTGAGTTTATTTTTCAAATGACCTTTCTTTACTCAAATCAATTGCTTTCCCACTTAAGTTTTATAGTAGATTTAAAATTTGTGATCTGTTTTCTCATTTGAGTCTACTATAGCACACAAATAGCTTCTTCTTCTTTCATGTCTGGAACTATATTTATAATTTTTTATACTACTATTTATCATAATATATATATATATATATATAGTGTACATGTATAATAATAATTGATAATACTCAAAAAATCAGTAGACTGGATGGCGCGGGCTCTAATGATTCAAGGGCTTGAAAAAGAAGAAACAAAAGGTCAGAGGAGACCGGGGTTCACCAGCCACAAACCCTCCGATGGTGAAGTTAGTTTCTCTCTTTTGATTTAGTTTCTCTCTTTTGATAAATGGAATTCCAAACTTCTCATGATTATATCTGGAAAAACTTACCTCTCTTTGTTGGGAGATAACGGCTTATATAATGCCATGGAAGCAGTTACTTGTCTCATAACTTCCCCCACATTTGTGGAGTTCGAAAGATTCGGAGTTAACCTCTATAACTGCCATGGAAGTCATATTTTCTGGTCTTATTTCTCATAACCGCTATTGGGAGCGTTTAGCAATAATGAACCTTGACTTTTGTGTTTCGCAATAAGGTCATCCAAAGCATATACAAAGAGCAACATGCTTTGGGACGTATGGAGGTCGTCCAAACAACCTTTTGGATGGACGACCTTATCTGGACGAGCACTTTAGTTGAGGTCACTTTTTTCATTCTTGGCTTGGACGACCATCATGGACGAGTTTGGAGTTAATTTTTAGTGCACCATCAATAATAATAATAGTTTTGACTTGGTCCACTAAAGATAAATTCTTGGTCCAGTTTATTTTATTTTGTTTTTTAAATACACTTTTTTAAGTGAGGGAGGGCAAATTCAAATTATGGACATCTTTGGCTGTCCACGGGTCAGGTCAGATTGGGTTTGGGGTTGATCCGCACCCGACCCGATTGGCTCGGGTGAACATAAAATGAACCCGCAACTGACCATATGTTCGGATCGAAACCGGTAGCTCGAGTCATCGGTTGACTGGGTCAGATCCGTCGGGTAATATCGGGTTTGAAACAAAAGAAGAAAACAGAGAAATCACAACCCAAACAATACAGAAATCAAAAGCCAAATGAACACAGACATGGAGAAATCAAGCCAAAAACACAGAATCGACACCAAAGGACTCAGAGAAATCAAGCCAAAAGAACACAAAAATAAAAACCCAAAAAGGACAGAGAAATCAAAACCCAAAGGACATAAACCCAAACACAAACTGCAGAAATCACATAGTACAAACAAGAACTTAGATCTATGGACTGAAATGAAGAAAGAAAGAGAGATATCACACTAAACCGGCACCACCACCACACCCCTCACCCATCATCACCATATCATCACAAGATCAGTGCGAAATTTAAAAAAAAATTACATTTTTTACTGACCCACCATCAGATGCACATGATCAAAGGATATTTCAAGCAAATTAGACGAGGCTTTGAGACGGGTTTGAGCAGCTTGACGACAGCGGCGGTGGAAATAGGAAAACTTGACCATGGCGGCTAGAGGTGTGCATGGGTCGAGTTGGGTCGGGTTGAGGGGATTTTTTGACCCAAACCACCATGGCGGGTCAAAAAAAACCCAACCCAACCCAACCCATCACATAAGTCCAACCCAACCCACATGGGTCGGGTTGGGTCGGGTTGAACCCATGGGTTTGAAATTTTTTATTATTATTATTAAATTGAGTATAAAAAAAAATTAAAATATTAAAAAAACCTAAAGATTAGTATCAAGGTAACTCTTTAAAAGCAAACAACACTAATGACTAAACAACAATAGTAATTTATTAGGATTTGTGTGAACTAATTGGCTTTTATATAGGATAGGAAGAACTGACTATTTAAAAAAATTTATTAATTATATAATATATTATATATATATTAAATTAGTATTAGTAGAAGGAACTGAGGAAATACTGTTTTACAACTGTTTTTTTTTTAATTATTAAATATATAATATATATTTAAATGTATATATATATATATAAAAGTTCCCTACAATTTATTTTAAAAAAATTATTAAATATAAAAATATTTTTTAAATATATATTATATATGGGTGGGTCGGGTTGGGTTTGGCGGGTTTGTAATTTTATGACCCAGACCCAACCCAACCCGCCATAAAAATTTTTTTTGTAACCCAACCCAACCCACCAAGCCTAAAAAATCGACCCAACCCGGCGGGTCGGGTTGGGTCGAGTCGGGTTTGACGGGTCGGTGGGTTTTCTGCACACCCCTAATGGCGGCGGCTATAAGAAGGGATAGGGTTAGGGATTTGAGAGAGAGAGATATCAGAGAAGGAGAGAGCGTGAAAATACGAAACTAAAGGAGAGAGAGTGTAAAAATTTGAAAAATGAAAACTTCTCACGGGTTGGGTTTTTTTGCCTTATTTTTAAACTTCTTACGGGTCGGGTCGATTTCTACGGATTATGAGTTGTGGAACCCGAAACCAAACCGAAAACCCAAAAATTTATCTCTAACTGACTCGCAACTGACCCGTTTTGGCAGTCAGATCCGCCCATTGGTCTTCGGGTCTGACCGGATCGGACGGGTGGGTTGGGTCGATGGACCGCCCTAATTGAAAATATTTAGGTATGTCATTGAGTTAATTACAAGGCCCTTGATCTTTTTTCTACTAAATTTTTTCCCTTTTTTCAAGAAACAAACACACATAGGAGAGAGAAATGAGATTTTAGCACAAAACACGCTCTAAACTCTATCAAAAGTTATGATAATTTTTAAGTGTGTGCATTTGTTTAGTCCATCAACTGAGTACATATGTATATGCTTGATCACGACTAAAGAAAAATCAAAGTCTATTCGAGATTAAATGCCATGATCGCTAATGTTTAAAAACATTCAGTCACCAAATTTTTCTAGTTTCCAATATAATCCCTAATTGAGTTTAAGGCTATATTAGTTGGAAATTGCTACTCTAACAAATCTTGAAAAGTGATAGCTTCCAACCCCTGGGTCATTTTGGAGGTTTTTTTTTTTTTTTTTTTTTTTTTTTTTTTTAGAAACAAGCGCACACACACATGGGAGAGGGAAATGAGTTCTAACACCATTTTGGAGGTTATGTTCAAAGTTTTTGGACTTTCAACAAGGCATATTGACTCTAGACAAAAAGGCTTCATTAAGTCTGGATAAGTTATTTTAAGAATGGACAAGATTTTCATGTTCGAAGTTTTTGGACTTTTAACAAGTATTTTAATAATTAGGCTTGCATTAATTGCTACCCTAGCACATTATAAGATTTTTGTGGCTTCATCTCTGTTTTTAAAAATCAGGTCTGAAAAGGAATTGGAAAATACCCGATTTTTTGTTTCAATTAAGGTTGGATTAATGGCCAAACCACTAATTTCTTGGAGAATTTAATTCATAATTATAATTAATTAAATAAAATTCATTATTAGTTTATAACTAATAATATTTACTAAAAATTTAAATAATTATTAGGAAAGTAGAAATACTAAAATTAGTGGAGGAACCAAAATTCTTAAGTAGAAGAAGAAAAAAAATCCATGACCCAAACCAAATACTTTATTTCATAAATGAACTCTAACTCAATAAAATTATATCTTAATTTATTTCATTGTATTAAAACTATTTATGTTTGATTTTGAACTAAGTTTTATAATAATTTTTTAAACAATCACTTAAAAAATTATTTAATAATCTTAAACTTAACTTCTATATAATCTTTCCCACCAAACATAAATAGATAACGTTATACTGTTTTTTTTGGGACTCGAATTATATTATTTGATAGTATATAAAATTATTTCTATTGTACAAAACAAAAACAAAACTATTATATGCTTTTATATATAATATAATATGTGAAATGCTGTACAGCTGCACAGCAGTTCACAATCACAATTTACAATATGGTTGACTTTGGCATTGGCGTGAAAACCCAGTTCCTTTTACATGTTTGTCTGAGATTCGCTTATTTTGCTAAAAGATTATTTAGTGTTTATTTTTTTTATAATATGTGCTTTTTTTTAGAGAGTTTCAAAGATTCGCTTATTCGCTTATTTTGTTGAAAGTTTATTTAGTATTTGTTTTTTTATAATATGTGCTTTTTTTTAGAGAGTTTTAAAGATTCGCTTATTTTGCTGAAAGTTTATTTAGTGTTTGTTTTTTAACCTATAACATTCACTCATAATAATAGTTCTTTATTATCAGACCAAGACACTAATCAGTTTTTGGTGTAATTATAATATGTGCTTTTTTTAAAAGTTCATTTAGTGTTTTTTTTTTATTTATAATAAATGTTTTTTTTTTTAGAGTTTCAACCTATGACATTCGCTCCTAATAATAGTTCTTTATTATCAGACCAAAACACTAATAAGTTTTTTTAGAGAATTTCAACTTATGACATTCGCTTCTGATAATAGTTCTTTATTATCAGATTAAGACACCAATCAGTTTTTTGTGTAATTATAATATGTACTCTTTTTTAAAAGTTTATTTAGTGTTTGTTTTTTTTTATATAATATGTGTTTTTTTTAGAGATTTTCAACCTATGACATTCGCTCTTGATAATAGTTCTTTATTTAAACCAAGACACTAATCAGAGCCAAAGGCCTTGTAGCTAAATTGGCACCTCCCCATACCCAAAATGCTTGGGAGTCTAAGAGAGAAATGGTTCGAGCTGCAAGGTTAGCAGCATGTTGTAATTATTTCTCAAAAAAAAAAAAAGACTAATTAGTTTTTGGTGTAATTATAATATGTGTTTTTTTTAGAGAGTTTCAACCTATGACATTCGCTCCTGATAATAGTTCTTTATTATCAGACCAAGACACCAATCAGTTTTTGGTGTAAGAGATTGAACCCCAAATCTCTTATACAACCATCAGAGACTTTACCAGTTGAGCTAACTGGAAACTACAGCTACTTTTAAGCTTTATTTACAATACTTTCAGTAAAAAAATTTCAATTTTAACTAAATAAGTTATTTCCAAACTGACACATGTTGCAGCCAACTTTTACTTTTACTTGGCCAAATACTCCAGTGTCATTTGTTTTGTGAACTACTTTACAGCAGTGTTATTAGTAGACAGAGAAATAAAGTGAGAGTGATAGCTTGAGAGAGATGTACCAGTGGTTGGATTGGTTTAGGAGTGGAGTTGAGCGAAAGATTGGCAAACAACATGGCAAGGCAGCTCCGCGATGGTGTAGACAGATATGTTTTTTATTTTATTTTATAAATATAGTGGTGATTTGGGATTTGTTAGAGGAGATCTGGAATTTTGTTAATATTTGGACTTTGGAGTATGACATTCACGAGAAAAGGATTGGGCCAAATGGTAGGATTTATATATATAAATATATATATATATATATATATATGAGTTGGGTTCAAATTACACCTGGTGTAATTCTAAGTAATGTTACACCATCCAATAACTTGTTATAAAATTCATATTTTGAAAATCCAACCATTGAATTATATACTCTATATGTTCTTAACATGCATGCCAATTTTCATGCCAATTGAATGTAATTTACCATTTAATCCACAAACTCATTTTTTATGCATAATTTTAAACTACAAAAATTTGAATTAAAATAATTGATTGATGACATGCCTATTAATTTTTGATCACCTTGAAATTTTGCAAGTATTGAGAATATACAAAGATAATGTAATTTAACGGTAGATTTGTCAAAATTTGCATTCAATTAAAAAAATTAAGTGGTGTAACATTGCTTAGAGTTACACCAGGTGTAACTTGAACCCAACTCATATATATATATATATATATATTGATACAAAATAGAATTTATACTCTAACATAATCTAAGTGTATATGTATATGAAACTCCCTCTTGGAGAGTTGAACCTTAACCTTTGCCCTCCACACTCCATAAGCATTTATACTTGTGGAGTGACCACCACACCGAGGGTGCACGGTGGTAGGATTTATATTTTTAGTTTCACCTAAGACTAACAAGAAAAGGAAGTGTCAATATAACTGCAATTGCTTCACACATTCCTAATTGAATACGGTTTGAGTGTATTACTCTAATATATTAGACCTATACACGTGTCTAAAAAATGTCATGTTCTCACATCGTGTCAAATCCAATGCACAATAGTATTAGACCCAAACCTTATTCTTCCTATTTAACCATCAATTGCATGGTTCTTCACTAACACTACAATTCTCCAAAATCTGTATAAGCTCTGACTTGTGAGCATCCTTCTCCAAAATTTGTAAGTTTTGATTTGTCATGCACATGCTTTTATTTTATCTCTCTCCCCCTTATGGTCGGTTTGGATTGAGGGGAGGGAGGGGAAGTAGAGTAGAGTAGAGTAGATTTTGTCCAAAATTAGCCTCTTTTTAGCTAATTTTACTTTACTCCCCTCCACTCCCCCTCCTTTCCCCTTCCATCCAAACAGGCTCGTAGTTTCACTTTTATTACTGAATTGTTTTGTTTTTTTTCCTCAAAATCTAATTGAATGATTTTTTTTTTCATGCGTACATACCATTTCTTATCTATAACTCTATATTCCAAATTTACTTGTAAACTTAGATTGGCTGTCATGGATACAAAAAGCCCATCTTTCTCTTCTAGCCATCAGTGGAAATACCATGTCTTTCTAAGTTTTAGAGGTGAAGATACTCGTAAGAGTTTTACAGACCATTTATACGCTGCTTTGAAGCAAAAGGGCATTTTCACATTCAAGGACGATGAAAAACTTGAGAGAGGAAAACTCATTTCACTTGAGCTTTTAAAAGCAATAGAAGAATCAATGTTTGCTATTGTCATTCTCTCAAAAAACTATGCATCATCGCCATGGTGTTTGGATGAACTTGTAAAAATTGTGGAATGCAAAGAAAAGATGGGGCTTATAATTCTACCCATTTTTTATGATGTGAATCCATCTGAAGTTCGTAAACAGACAAAAATTTATGCACAAGCATTTGTTGAACACGAAAAACATTTCAAAGAGAACATGAAGAAGGTTCACAAGTGGAGAGCTACTTTGAGAGAAGTGGCCAATCTTTCTGGATGGTCTTTACAAGACAGGTAATTTCAATGAGTAACATTATTTCACTGAATATATTGAAAAGAAAAATACATAAAGATCCTCTTGAACTTGGAGTCAAAATTAAACTGGCCCCTTGTTCTTTTAATTTGAAATAATAAGTTCTTCAACTTTGAAAAATGTCTAAATTGATCATTCTGTCATAATATAGTTAACAAATTCAAATAAATTTTACTTTGAAGTGAATATTATATTTAAAGGAAACACTTTCTCCTCACATGATGTGTTTTCCATTCATTCCCGTTGACAGAATAATAACAAATTGATCAATTTAAACATTTCTCAAAATTCAGGGACTTATCATTTCAAATTAAAAGAACAAGTGATCAGTTTGATTTTAACCCAATATTAAAATCAATTATCTACTCAATGCAATGATACATATAGTGTAACTCGAAAAGCTCCAGGTCAACATCTTTAAATAACATTATCTAAAATCAATTATCAACAATACAAAATTACAATCACATCATTTACTCTTACAAATGACATTCGAAAACGGTCATGTGTCTTTTATCTATATTATCTCAAAAAAAAAAAAAAAAAAAAATCACACACTTTGCTTTTTAATTATTTTTCCCAAAAACGGTCATGTGTCTTTCAGTTTCCAAAGTCCAAACACAATCATACTATATGTACTATGTGTATATTTGAACGTGAACGTCTTTCAACCTTATTATTCCCCATATGGGAAGGCCACTGCAAGCTTAAGTCCGTATTTGAACCAAAGCTATTAGCCATCAAACCCTTGTAGAATTGAATGTATGGCTACAACAGTAAATCATTACTCAGTTTCCAGTAATATGGAATTACTAGATACTACACTCGTATAGGAATTTTTGCATCTATTTAGTTCTCCACTTCTCTATGCGGGATTTGCTAGAATTTGAGGGAAATTCATAACAAACCTTAAAACTATATATATATATATACACACACACAGGGTAGGGGGTGTTAGGGATGGTGCATTCACATTTGTTGATTGTCTCTCTTTTTTGCAGGCCTGAGTCAGAATTTATCCAGGATATTGTGGAAGTGATATTGCAAAAATTAAGTTATGCATTCCCAAGAGATACCAAAGATTTAGTAGGAATAGATTCTAGAGTGGAGGAATTGATGTCACTTTTAGCTATAGGATCAAACGATGTTCGCATTATAGGTGTTTGGGGGATGGGGGGGATTGGTAAGACAACTCTTGCCAAAGTTGTTTATCAGATGGTTTTTAATGAATTTGAAGGTGGTAGTTTTATCACTAATATTAGGGAAGTATCTGGAAAATATGGTTTGCTTCCTTCACAACAAAAACTTATTCGTGAAATTTTGATGGAGAAAAGCATCAATATACGGGATGTTGATGATGGAGTCCTTATGATCAAGAATAGGTTGTATCATAAAAGGATTCTTCTTGTTCTTGATGATGTAAATCAATTTGACCAATTAGAAAAGTTAGCTAGAGAGCATAATTGGTTTGGTTCAGGTAGTAGAGTTATCATCACAACACAAGATAAGCATTTGTTGATAAGACATAATGTAAATGGAATATATGAGGTTAAAGGATTGAATGATGATGATGCTCTTTATCTTTTTAGTTTGAAAGCTTTTAACAACAGTCATCCTGCTGAAGATTATCTAAAGTTGTCAAAACAATTTGTAAATTATGCTAATGGTCTTCCTCTAGCAATTGGAGTTTTGGGTTCTTTTTTGTTCAATAGAAGTAAGGAGGAATGGGATAGTGCATTAGATAGACTCAAAGAATTTCCTGAAAGAAAAATTATCAAAGTACTTCAAACAAGTTTTGATGGACTTCAAGAAACAGAGAAGGAAATATTTCTATATATTGCATGTTTCTTTAATATGAAGGATAAAAACTATGTGGTAAAAATACTAGATTGTCTTGGCCTATATCCTTGCATTGGATTAAGGATTCTCATTGAAAAGTCTCTCTTAAAAGAATATGAAAATAAATTTTGGATGCATGAACTACTACAAAAAATGGGTCAAGATATAGTTCGTCAAGATTGTCCTCAAGAACCTGGAAAGCATAGCAAATTGTGGCTATATAAGGACATTAATCATGTGCTGATGACAAATACGGTAATAGATCATTTATTGAATTTGAGCATATAGCTTATCATATTATTTAACAAAGTTAGAGCTTGAACAGCTTTGTTATCATATATCTTGCAACTCACCCATCCCATTTTCTTGATTATTAGGGAACAGAAGCAATTCAAGGCCTAGTCCTAGAGCTTCCTTGGTTGCCTAAATTTGGTGAATTCAAAAAGGCACATTGGAACCTTGAAGTCTTTTCAAAGATGTCTAATCTCAAATTGCTTATAATTCATGGTGTTCACCTATTACATGGCCCCAGACATCTTTCTAATAGCTTAAGATTTCTTGATTGGAGTTTATATCCTTCAAAATCTTTGCCATCAAGTTTTCAGCCAAATGAACTTGTTGAACTTCACATGTGCCATAGCAAAATTGAAAGACTTTGGAAAGGAATAAAGGTACAATTGTTATTTAGATACTCTTTATATATGTGTGTGTGTGTAATCAATAAATTCCCATTTTTGTGAAACCTAATACACTATTTCTAATTTATTGTGTTTGGATTTTAACAGCATTTTGACAAGTTGAAGTCCATCGAATTGAATGATTCTTTAAACCTTATTGCAACCCCTGACTTCACTGGAGTACCCAATCTAGAGAAATTGGTTGCTAAAGGTTGTATAAATTTACGAGAGGTTCACCCATCTATTATGGCTCATAAAAAGCTTACTCTTCTTAATCTTGAAGGCTGCAAAAACCTTAACAGTCTTCCAAGAAATTTTGAAATGGAGTGTCTTGAGAATCTTATTCTTTCCGATTGTTCAAAAATCAAGAGAATTCCAGAATTTGCGAGAAATATGGAACGCTTAACAAAACTTCACTTAGATGGCACTACTATTACGAAATTTCCCTCTTCAATTGAACATTTGACTAACCTTGCTTCATTGCATTTAAGAGATTGTAAAAATCTTGTATGTCTTCCTACCATAATTTGTAGCTTCAAGTCGCTTAAAGATATCAATGTGGGTGGATGCTTGAAACTTGACAATTTGGCACAGAGCCTATTGAATGTCAAAAGTCTAGAAGAGCTTAATGTGAGTGGGGTTACTTTTAGAGAGCCGCCTTTCTCTATTGTTCTTTTGAAAAATCTTAAGGTACTATCTCTTCAAGGATGCAAAGCGTCATCACCTAAACTCTGGAACAAGCTTTTCTCTTTTAATTTAATGCCAAGAAGAATCCCAAATCCTGTGAGCATGTTATTGCCTTCCCTGTCATGTTTGTGTTTTTTAACAAGATTGGATATAAGTGACTGCAATCTTCAGACAATCCCTAATGTTTGTGGCTGTTTATACTCTTTAGAAGTTTTAAATCTAAGTGGAAATAATTTTGATTGTCTTCCTGAAAGCATCATTCAATTATCTAAGTTGAAGAATATTTTTTTGACACATTGCACGAGGCTTCGTTCATTGCCACAACTTCCATCAAGCACTTCAGTTGTTGTTGCAGAAAATTGTACCTCATTGGAAACATTACCAAATAGATCAACACAAGACAAACTATACCCGCCATCTCTAATTCTATCCAATTGCTTCAAATTGGCTGACATTCAACACCGAAGCAACGTGTTCTTTAGAATGCTCTCAGCAGATGCTCAGGTCTCTCTCTCTCTCTCTCTCTCTCTCTCTCTCTCTCTATATATATATATATATATTATAACGCGGAAATTATATAAAAGGCTAAGAGATTATACATTGTTTGTTTCATATTACGTACTAGGTTTTAATTTTATCAAATAAAGTCCTAAGTATATGAAACTGTTTCAATTTGTTGCATATTTCCATATCTATTATTCATATACCTTAATCTAGGCAATAATGCAGAAGAGGAAAAAGGGGAAATTGTTGAAATTTATTTATTTATTTATTTTATCTAGGTAATCAATTTTGATTTTGTGGGAATCACTTTCTAACTACAAGCAAAGCTTTCGTTCTCTATTTTCTCAATTCAATGAAAGCCAAATGTATTTATCAACAAACCATGGGTGAAATACAAAGTTTAAAAAATGATTTCCTACTTCTATCTGCTATGTTATTGTCCAAAATAACAAAAATTAATAATGAGATGGACATGACTTTTGTTGAAAAGAGTTCATACACTTGGACTTTAATTGACAAAACTAAAAGGGTAAATTATATCATTCTTCTTTGATGTTTTTAAAATGACACTCTCCCAAACGTTTGTATAATGAAATTCTCCCATTTGATTGCATAAATGCAACAATTAAATCCAAGTCTTCTCAATTCCATTTGTAAAAACCTAATAAAGTTGTATTTAACTATTTATACAAAGTTTCAAACCTCAAAAGGTGAAGTGTGATTTGGTAAAACTTCAAGGGAAGGTGGTGTATTTTACCCATATTAAAAATCTTGTATTTAATCAGAAACATGTATAAAATTTAGGCCTTAAAGTTAAATTAGGTGTAACTTGCTAAATTCTAAACATCAAAAGCTTGTATGTTTCAGGGACTCTACAGTGCACCTAAAAATAAAAGACCTCGGGCTACCTGTAGACTTCTTGTTCCTGGAAGTGAAATTTCAAAATGGTTTAGCCATCAAAGTGTGGGGAATATAGTGAATGCACAAGTTACTCATTCGAAAGAGTGGATGGGAATGGCTGTGTGCTCTATTTTGTCATTCCACGATCTTCATCCAAACAATCTTTGTTGTTTCGATTGTTATATTGAAGTCAATAAACAAGAAGGTGCAAGAGAGTCGGCTTATTTTGTAAATACTTTTGGTCATATTGACTCACTTCACCTTTGGATGCTTTATTTTCCCTCTCATTGTTTTTATGAGAATGTGAGAGCAGTATTGAGTCAAATTGATGAGAATGAATTGATTCAAATGGGGGTTAGAATTCCGATGCCTCACAACCCTTGCTTTGAGGTTAAGAAATGTGGGTTTCGTATGGTATACAAGCAAGACATTGAAGATATCGGAGAAATGATGGGTCAAAGCTGCAAGAGTAGCTGCATCCCTCATTATGAGGGTGTTGGTTTTACTCATGAATATGATCTTGACAATTCAACAGTGGTAAGAGAAGCTTGCAAACTTAAGCGAAGCCGTGATGAATATGATGAGGCTAGACCTAGTGATGAAGGTTGCTATAATGATGTACCACACTCCAAGCGGATTCAAAGATAAAGCATGTATGGCTCACAGTAACACTAATTGCAATGATTCTAATGAAGGTGGTCTTGGACTGGTAAGTCATCGTCTTTCTTTCCATTACAGGTCTTGTTAGTTGCTGTACTTCTTTTAATTTTTCCATTTCCTTGCCATGCATATATGTACTTGTATTTTGGGTTCTCCAAATTTAACTTCAGAACCAGGCAATAAATTCCTTTGTTATTGGGCTTGAATAATAATAATAATAACAATAATACAAGAACAGACGTATAAAACAGCAATGAACTGTTGTGTACAACTCTAGCAAGAGCCATCAATTTAGAGTTAAGCTGCTAGGAACACTTCCCTTCTACATAACCCATGCAACTAGCATAAGAGCATGTTGTATCCATCCTACAATTGAGCTTCAATCCGTTGTTCAATACATCAAGATTTTTTATCTAGGTGTCGGAAAAGCTCTGGAAGATGGGCATTAGTCAGCTTTGTCCTCTTGGTGATCTCGTGCTTTTTCTTCTTTGGCTTGGGCGTGGAGGACATGCCTTGAACCTCTGAACTGGCCCTCCTCTGAGCAGTGTTGGTGGCAGGCTTCATCCCATTCTTTTGAAGATCCCTCTCGATGTCAATCATATCACGAGGCAATTCAATCCCCAGAAATAGCTGCTTAAGGTCATCATCCACTTTGATGGGCACCCTGGGGTCATTTGGGTAAGCAATGTCTTCCTGTGAATCGAAGTTTGATAGCAGCCATATCTGACCCGCAGCTTTCAAAGCCTAAAGAAGAATGAATTCACAAACTTTTATGGCAAGAGGGAACAGGTAAGTGACTGTATTCTCACTTAGTATCAATGTCTAAATATAATTACACTACACAGACAACTGACACATGACCACCACGAAACTTTTAATTGAAAAATGAAGATGCTGATAGTTTTCACTTACAAGATACGAGATAATCATTAGAAGGAAAAGACTTTCCTCAATGCTAAAACAAAGAGCAAGCAAGAGAGAGAAAGCTGATAAAAAAAAGGAAGAAAACAAAGTCACAGAATAAAGGGGCAAACAAAATTACAAAAATCAAAATACAACCATTGAGAAATCACACTCCTCAAATACACCTCAAAAGCTGCCACTCCTGCTTTTGCAAGGAAAATCAACTTTTGAGAAAACTAATCTAAGCATCCAACGTCAGAAAACACACAAATACTTCAATGGCTTCTTTCAAAAACAAGGAAACTCTGCCTGGATCTCCAAGTCCAACCTTTTTTTTAACTTTCTTTCCCCTGTTCTTATTGATTCTCAATCCCTTAGAAATTGTGTGCTGCATCAAATAGCCTTTCACCTCCCACTGGTCCCTGAGACACCCCACCCCCCCCCCCCCCCTTTTCTCTTTTCTCTTGTTTTACAAAATGGAGGAAGCACATGCTAGGCTATAAGAGCCAGCAGTTCTTTTCAGAGATTAATATAAACAAATTTCTCATGGTATTATCAACACATATTGCATTACCTGCAAGTCTTCCATCACAGTAGGGTATGCGTCCTTAAGATCAATGACAGCAATGCCCCATACGAATTTCCTTATTAAGTAAAGAAGTTGTTCCTTGTCCCTCAAATCATGCTTGGACTGTGGACAAAGGAAAGTCAAAAAGTCATCTACCATGAAAGAGGTATAAAGAAAAAGGCTGAGTGCAACTTAAAAGCTATCAGGCCATGAAGATCTGCAGCTACATAACTTTAAAGTTACCTTGTAAGAGAAACGCTTCCCATCATAGTTGACTTTCAGGTTATTCCTCAAACTATCAAATACAGCTTTGTTGGCATTGATATCAACATAAGTGACTTCATTAATTTGTTCCGGGGTAAAGGCTTGCCTTGTCTGCAAACACAAGGAGCATTAAACTAGTGCTTTTTTTTTTTTTTTCTTTTTGATAGGTAATAAGACTTTTATTAAAAAAAATTGAACATCATGTTCACGATGGTGAACACTTTGAACAATGAGACAAATACAAGAAGATCAAGAGCTAAAAGAAATAGAAACTAAAAAATCAGCTACAGCAGTACAATTCGTACACCCCCAAAGGCAAGCCCAAAGAAAAAGAGTACGAAAAAGTAAACATTTTAGATGTTCCAAAGTTCTCGCCTTGTCTTTAAAAATGCGGGCATTACGTTCCTGCCATACTAACCATATTAAACATGCCGGGACCATGTTCCAAATGATTGAAAGATGCTTTCCAAACTAGTTTCTCCAAATAAAGAAAAAAGATTTCACTGACCTTGACATTACCCATTGAATCCCAAACACTACAAAAACTTCACACCAGAAGGCATGAGAGAACTTACAGTGAAGAAGAAGGTGGTTCACTGATTCCCCATCACAACAACACAAGCAACACCTATTAACCAAAAACTGACCTTTCTTAATAAGGTTGTCAATAGTGAGTATCCCATCATTAGCTGCTGTCCATAAGAAAAAAGACACCCGTTTAGGCACCTTAGTACGCCATATACATTCCCAAGGAAAGGCATCAGTTGTAGGACAAATAGTAGCTTATAAAAAGAGCGCACATCAAAAACACCAGATGTAGTCAATCTCCAGACCAACTGATCATCCCCCTCACCCCTCGGCATAGAAGAATAAATAAACTCAAAGAATGAGTAGACAGTGGTTGCCTGCCAATCCTGAGGACCATGACGAAACAATAAATTCCAGCTCCTACCTCCTTCTGAATTTTATACAACCAAGTTAGAGACCCATGCTTCTTTAGCAACAGAGCAATAATACATGGAAGGGAAGAGTTCCTTTAAAGGAGTAGGCCCACACCATGGGTCATGCCAAAAACTAACACAGCTGCCCTCCCCACATTAAACAAAATCTGGCTAAAGAACTTCTCTGTTCCTTCTTTAATACTCCTACACATCCCACACCTGTGAGCACCTCTTACCCCTCTAGTGCACCAACCTCCTCTCGCCTCTCCATATTTGTTTGCTATAACCTGACGCCATAATCTATGATTTTCTTTCCCAAACCGCCACAACCACTTCCCAAGCAAAGCCTTGTTAAACAGCCCAACTCTCCGAATTCCCAAACCACCACATTCAACTGGCAAGCATACCTTATCCCAAGCAACTAAAGGATATTTAAAAACATCCTCTGAGGCCCCCCAAAGGAAATTCTTCTGAATTCTTTCAATTCTTGCAGCCACAGCCTGAGGGATAGTAAAAAACGATAAAAAGTAGGTGGGAAGACTCGATAGGGTACTTTTTAACAAAATAAACCTACCTCCTTTCGACAGATACAGCCTTTTCCATCCAGCCAACCGTTTCTCCATTTTTTCAATAATAGGATTCCAAATTGCTGAATCCTTATAGTGTGTCCCAAGGGGCATGCCCAAATATCTCATAGGCAGATTGCCCACCTTGCAGCAAAGGATACGAGCCAAACCATTCAAATCCCCAACATCACCAACAGGAACAATCTCACTCTTGCCTACATTAACCTTTAGGCCTATAATAGCTTCAAAGAAGATCAGCACCATCCACACATATAATAACTGGTCCATAGAAGCATCACAAAACAATATAGTATCATCAGCAAAAAGAAGGTGAGAAATATGGATACCCCCATGTCTATGAGACCCCGCTTTAAATCCACAAAGAAAACCACCATTTTCTGTCCTCTTCAATAGTCTACTCAACACTTCCGTAATCATAAGAAATAAAAGTGGAGATAAAGGATCCCCTTGGCGAAAACCACTAGAACTACCAAAAAAACCTGCAGGAGATCCATTAACCAGAACAGAGAATTTAACTGTAGAGATGCACGCCTTGATCCACCTACTCCACCTTGCCCCAAAGCCCATCCTTTCCATAAGGTAAAATAGTGCATTCCAGTTCACATGATCATAAGCCTTCTCAATGTTCAACTTTATTATAACACCAGGAATACCACTCTTCAACCTGCTGTCTAAGCATTCATTAGCAACAAGAACCGAATCAAGGATTTGTCTCCCTCCCACAAAAGAGTTTTGAGAGTCGGATATCAGTTTATCCAAAACTCCTCGAAGCCTATGAGCCAACACCTTAGCGAACAGTTTATAAAGGCTACCCACAAGACTAATAGGGCGAAAGTCTTTGATATTTACTGCATTAGTCTTCTTGGGGATCAAACAAAGAAACGTGGCATTAAGAGATTTCTCAAAAACACACTAACTGTGAAAATCTTTGAAGAAAGCCAATATATCCCCTTCTAAAACACTCTAGCATTACTGAAAGAATGCCATAGTAAACACATCTAGCCCAGGGGCCTTATCGCCTTCCGCCTCCTTAAGAGCCTCAAGAATCTCCTCCTTCTCAAACTCTCTCTCCAACATAGACCTCTCAATTTCGTCTAGACAAGCGAACTCTAACCCAGCAATAGTAGGTCTCCAAGTTTCTGGTTCCTGATATAATCTCTTGTAAAAATCCACCACTTGATCCGTAACATCCGACTCCTCCTCAAAGAGAACGCCATCCACCTCCACTCCCCTAATCTGATTTGTTCGCCTATGGGAATTGGAAATTCTATGAAAGAATCGTGTGTTGTTATCACCTTCCTTGATAAAAAGAGTCTTGGATTTTTGCCTCCAAGAAATCTCTTCCAGGGAAGCTAGAAAATCTATATTGGATTTAACCACCAACCTTCTAGCCCTGTCCTCTTAAGTCAACACCTGCATCTCTTCTCTCATGTCAATGTCTAAGAGCTCTGTCAAAAGACTCTTTTTCCTAAAAGCTACATCTCCAAAAACATTCTTGTTCCAATGCTTCAAATCCCTTTTAAGGGCTTTCAATTTACAAGCTAGAACATAACTTGGAGGTCCTATGAAATGATAACCATTCCACCAATGACGCACCATATCCACAAAACCCTCCACTTTTAACCACATATTTTCAAATCTAAAAAGGCTCTTCCCCCTCGACATACCACCAGCCTCTACTAGCAAAGGACAATGATCCGACACCACCGTGGGGAGAGTTCTTTGAGTCACATCTAAGAAATGCTCTTCCCAATCTGCTGTCATCAAAACTCTATCAAATCTGGACATAGAAGGACTATCAGAGTCTCGAAACCAAGTATATTCACCTCCTACCAAAGGCAGATCAATCAGCGAATGTTTAGCAATGAAATCCGAGAATTTAAACATGGCTGGACTGAACGAGTTATAGCCAAGTCTCTCAGCAGGGTAACGAATAACATTGAAATCTCCCAACAAGCACCAAGCCCCAGCCCACCGTGATCTCACTAAGTCTAATTCTGCCCACATAGCATCCCTAAGACTTCCATCAGTCGGTCCATATACCCCTGAACAAATCCATTCAAAGCCATCTAACACACCCTTCAACACAATAGAAATTGAAAAACTTCCAACCACTGAATCTACTCTCTCAAAAACCCGTCTATCCCATGTCAGAATAACACCCCCAGATGTATGTATGGAATCTAAAGCCCCCCAGTCTACAAAGGGACTACCCCAGAGACTTTTAACCAAGCTGGAATTTGTGCTGTCAAGTTTAGATTCTTGAACACATACGATATCACACTTCACAACATCTCTCTTATGAGGATTATTCAAACCCCTCACATTCCATGACAGCATTTTTAAATTCATTTACCAACAAATAAACCCAAACTAGAGGATTTCAAACCGCCTCTAGAACTTCTACCAGAATGCCCATCATAATTAATAGATGAAAAAAAATTTCTTAACTCCCTCATCCCCTTTTGGTTTGAATTGCTTACCCGACGAGTAGTAACAGCAGTTGCTTGCTGCTCCCAAACCCTCTCAAGTTTTTGAAAAAAATCAATACACTGTCTCTCGCAACAATCAATTGGGAAACCCACATAGGTACCAAAATCTCTAATCATCCTGCCCACCCATTCTGAAGGCTCCAAAACCTCTTCCACTGAAATCCCATCCGAGCCATCATCCATAGAGACGAGATCAAGAGAACCATTTGGGTCCCACAGAGCCAGAGGTGTAATGACCTCAGGATTAACAGCCTCCTCACCCTTACCCGAAGGCAAAGAAGCATCCCAAATCAGTCTAGAAACCTCCGAGTCAACCAACCCACAACCAAGCCTCAGAAATAGGAACATTCAAGTCCGAACCCACCCTCACTAATAGCATTCACCTGGTCCTACCTACTGTAACTCGCATTGACCTCTAACGATGGAAAAAGTAGATTATGTTTCCACTACATGGAGCATCACACTCACAGTGTGTGCGGCCCACAAACTGTGATTGTAATGCTGCATGCAACGGAAACGCCATGTGCCTTCTCCTAATAATGTCACAAAAGTCAGAAGAAGGGGGACAAGTGACATACCCCATTATTACAGTAAACTAAAAATACAACTACAAATTGCCACCAAGCATCTATATAATTTATAATTACCTTCAATTGGAAGCACATCAGTCAATTAAGTAGTATTGGTTTTCCCATGAAATCAACGTCATACAAACAAGGTTTCAAGTTTCCCATCCCAATTAATTGAGGAAGAAAAAGTAGGCCAGTTAAGTGAATGCGCATAATAATATAATTACTCTTTAAAAAGATCAATATAAATCAAAGATAATAACACAATTCTACACTAGACCATCTCGCTCTTTTCCAACTTAACATTGACCTGACAACTGCACAAAATAAGACACATTAGGATCTGAATTTTCCCCAACTCAAGTCAGCAATAAACACCATCCATTAAGAGCATTCAGCATTGTAAATCAAATGGCAACACAAATAATTGCATCAAGGCACACATACAAATTAATGAAGGATAAGATAGTTGGGTATGAACCTCCAGTAGAAGATTTATAACACGCTTCATTTGGGCCCCTACAGGGGCTTTCCGGATACTGTTGATATGCTGAAGTCTCTCTGTATCATTTGAAAATTTGACTGCAGGACCAGGGGCTCTTGCAACTGAAGATGCTGCTGGTACTGGCATGGATTTATGGGTTGTGGCCTTGTTAGATGCAGCAATACTTGTGAGGGTCGATTGGCACTTCTCTTGCTGCTTCTTGAATCTATCTAATTTCTCTTGTAATGCCATCTAGAAATAAAAATATTTGCTTTTAGGCTGTTCAAACCCACCAATAAAAAGTAAAGATATGATAAAGGGCTTTTAAGTGCAAGATTGTAAACTTGGTCAGAATTAAAGCGAAGACTAAATCATCTCAATGACTCCAAAAATTAAATACTTGAGTCATAACATGTAAAATTCAGGAAGAATAAACAGCTAGTAATCAAGAAAATAAGTTACTAAAAAACTTCATACAACACATAAGCAAGAATATGTCTACTGGATACAAGCAATTCCCAAATTCCAATTTCTTCTAACAGAAAGAAGTGAAAGTGATGAGGATGTTTACGTACTAAATGTTTAAAACTTCTTATCACAGACCCACAGTTAAATCAACATGCCCTGCTGTAAATCTAACTATGAACAACAAAGTTTCAATAGTCTCCCTACGTTAAACGTCAAACCTTCCAATGGCCTAATGCAAAAATATGTGCAGCATATGAAGAACAGAGCACAACTAAGAAACTGAGTTCCCAACAACCACACTACACAACTATTTTTTGATAATTCAATAGTTGAAGGAGGGGGAATACGAACCTTTTTTTATAGGTAATAGAAGTTTTATTGATTAGAAATGTACAATGTGTTTACGATAGTAAACCCACTGCACTTGAGATGAATACAAACAAATCAAATAGAAGAGCTAACAGAAACTAAGAAATCAAACACGGCAATATAATACGTAAAACCCCAAATACAAGACTAATCAAACAAAGTCCCAGCTAGCAAAGACTCTAAAAGATCTACAGATCTCCCAATGTCTTCAAACATACGAGAGTTGCATTCTTGCCAAATAAGCCACATAAGACAAGCCGGTACCATATTCCAAACATTTGAAGAAAAATTCCCCAACCAATTCCTCCATACAAACCTTGGACGGTTCCACTATACACACCAAGAGGTGTCAACTGAACTACAAGGCTCTTGACACACTACACAACTATTAGTGACCAAACAACATTGATCAATGATTAACAATAAAAAATCAATAATTTAGCATCTGGGCATGAGCATAAACTGCTTAGCCCGTCTGGGGTGAATGCCCTTGGATTATCCAACAACGCAACTGGTTTTTGCCTTTTCGGCATAAGTTATCAAAAAAATCAATAATTTAGCTCATGGGCGTGAGCATAAACTGCTTAGCCCGTCAGGGGTGAATGCCCTTGAATTACCCGGCAACTGATTTTTGCCGTTTTGGCATACGTTATCAAAAAAATCAATAATTTAGCTCATGGGCATGAGCATAAACTGCTTAGCCCGTCACAGGTGAATGCCCTTGGATTACCCGGCAACCGATTTTTGCCTTTTTGGCATAATTTATCAAAAAAATCGATAATTTTCCAATGATTCATCTCTAAAGTTGAAAAATTAATCCAATTCACAAAATGTCTAGTACTTACATCAGTTGGGTCTAAATTACTTCTCTTTAATTAACATTTTTTTCCAAACATACATGCTTAAACCATACCAAGAGCACCCATATTTTTTAGCTCTACAAGTGGAAGAATAAAAATTGGGTATTGAACCTATTTTGCAATTAAAGTTAAATTCCAAAGACAAATATGATACAAATAATGATTGGCTAACTTCACCATCTCCTTAAAAAGCTTAAAAAGAATCACCTTGGGTTGTCGATGGAGCAAATTGGGTTCGGTTTTTCTGACCTAACAAATTTTTTCTGATTTTGACGACGTCGTTTTCTTGGTGGTTTATTGGAAGAGACGCGCCGTTCTCGGATGCGAGTGAAATCTGAGAGTAATGAGGGAAAGAGAAGGACTTATAATGTTTTCGCTCGGTTATTTTTGACCTTTAGAGCCGGCGTCGTTTTACGCTTACTCAAATATAATAACACGTTTGTAAATAAGCTAATTATGTGAATATATATGTTTAACAAAAAAAATATGCGTATATATATGAAAAAATATACTTATATAAACTTAAGATTAAGTTAATGAAATTAGTATTTTTTTTAAGTGAAATTAATATATAAGTTCATAAGATATATTAAATTATTATTTGAAATCACTTATATATAGTTTTAAACAATACAAGATTAGTAAAACTAATTTTTATAATTTCATAAATGAAAATTGATATATGTAATTAACTTAAATAATATAATTTCAACTATAATTTAGTTATTATTAATAATTATTATAGATTTGTAAAAGAGTAAAAAAAACATTTAGTTCCAGCAGTTCTCTCCAATAAATCTCCAATAAAGTCATACTAAATGGATGAGATAAAAAGCAGTTTTGCACTTCCAGTACTTAGATCAATCAAATTGTTAATTACAATCTCAACACTATTCTACCAAGGGCGTAACCAGGATATTTTGCTTGAGGGGCCAAATTATATATTCCTATGTTAAATTTATAAATATATGGTATACAAAATGATCAAATTTAAATATAATAATATCATTTCTAAACTCAAATCAATGCATCTAAAACTAAAATTAAAAAATAATATTAGCTAGGGAAAATATGAGATGATGACGAAAAGATCAAATTTGTGAAGAAAAAAACTCATAAGTTTGTACTGCCAATGCATAAAATATACTAAGGAACACAGTGCACTTTTTTTTTTTGGTAACAATACAGTGCACTTTTGGATGCAAGAAACACAATACACTGCACTTTTATATACTTATAAAAAAGAAAGGACACATGGTATCTAGGCATTTGTTAGGCTTTGGTAAAAGTTTATGCTTTAATTGGGTGAGTCTACTTGATAAACTAACGGTAGAGCAAACTAACTAAAAGGGTCATCGTTTGATTTTAAAGGAAAGAATAGACAAACTCATGTAGACTGGAATCTATGAAATTTTTGTGGGAGCCAATCATTACAATTTTAAGAACCCAGCCCATTTTAATATATTATTATAGGGAAATAAGTAATTAATATTTTGACAACTTTTTTCATTTCTCATAAAAGTGGTATCAAAACTTTCCTAAAATGAATTATTAGCATTTTCCATTATTATAAAGGGATTTCAAAGTGGTTGTGGGGGGGGGGGGGGAATCGCCCCCCAAATGTTACATGTGCCTCCGCCCTGGATTCTAGCAAAGCCAGTGTTCTTTACTCCTGACTCTTATCTCTTATATCTTTTGAGAAGTAAATAAGCATCACTCTTTTGAATTCGCCTCCCTCAAATTTGCTGATTCTTAAAACAAAACATGTCCATGTCATAAATCAAAACCATAATAACCTAATGCAGCAGTACTTGCAATAAAGCACCATGGATTTCCTACCTCCAAAAACCAATCTTCAGCTATGGTTAATTTATTATTAGCATATAGGTCTGTCATGCTTAAAAGCCTCCTGGATAGATAATAAACTGCAACAAGACATATAACAAGGATATTTGATCATGGTTTTTTTTTTTTTTTTTAATTCTTATACTACCTTTTTATCTAGTAAATACAAACCGACTTCTGAAAGGGATGCATTTATTAGAGAAAAAGGTAGTTTGATAATGTAATAAGCAATTAAAGCATTGTCGACTTGAGAATAGACATGAACTAGAAGATTTGCACTGTGGCAAATCAAAATTGTGTTGAAAATGGCACCCAAACATGAGCTATAAGACGGGTGTAAGGCAAAATGTACTGTGTTTACAATCTTCCTGAGTTAACATCTGCATCTATTCTAACCATCAAACTACCATAATGAGTACAGAATATTGTTACAGCCTTCACGATGAGAAGTCAAGAACTATTATGCAAGCTCAAGCTGCAGATTCTGGCTTTCAAGTGCAACTTCATGTCTCCCACTCTCTAGAAAGATTTACTGCCTTTCTTTCCTATTCCAGTCTCCACAAGAATCAGTGGACGAAGAGACGCTCCCTCTTGAAAAATTTACCACCTTTCTTTCCCATTACAATCCCCAATACACTAGATGGACGAAGAGACTTTGTATCTGGCCTCCATTGCAACTCTTTAAAAACAGAGAACATAGTTGAGAGTGAAGGAGAGATTTCACTATCCTTTATATTCTTACAGGATTCAACTCTAAGGCTTTGAAGCTCCTTCCAGGAAAGAATTACAGACTCCAGACCTTCGGTAGTTAGCAATGAGCATCCCTCTAAAGACAAGAACTCCACCCTCCTGTTAGAAAAACAAGATCCATTATTCTTACTATTGAAGAACACTTCATGCAGATATTTAATAAGTAATCTTAATAAATGTTAACCAGATAATTACACGTTATATTGGCAAGTCATAGGTCAGTGGAAGCAACTCTAAACATAGTTATTCCTATATTCAGTTGAGCCCATAGCAAAATCCACAACCTAACATCATTATTAGTGTAATTCAGCATGTTATGCATAAAATTGATTAGAAGCTAGTTTGTGTAAACAAGTGAATCAACTTTACACAACATTACAAATGTGAATAAACACTATAAATACTAAAATTTCAACCACTAGTATAAATTCATTTGCCTTGTAGCTTTATGTAGCAACAAAAGTAAACAGAGTAAAAGAAACCCCCTTTTTTCAGAAGAAGAGTAAAAGAACCCATTACCTGCAACAACTAGCTAAGCTGAACATGTCATTATCCAATCCCCAACAATCCTGAAGTACCATCTCCCTCACAGCCATACACAGCATAAACATCGCTCCCACACTCTTCTTATCCCTCAAGTGACATTTGTGCAAATGCAACCGTTCAAGAGCCGGGCAACAACCCAAATAATCTTCCGGCCCGGGACTCGGATCAATCCTCTTACATGACTGAAACCTCAAAGTCTTCAAATTCTCACAATACGACAACCCCGCCAACCACCCATCATCCATCCTATGATCACAAATACTCAACTCCTCCAACATTTGACAACACTGCCCAATAGCCTTAATCCCATCAAAACTCCCCTCACAACCATAGAGCTCAAGCTTCACCAACCTCTTACACCCTTGTGCCAATATAGTCAATCCAATATCCGAAACCAATGACCCATAAAATCCATCCACATTCCCAACCAACCTCAACACTTGCAAATTAGTACACGCTGCAATGCCACGCAAAACATCATCATTACACATATGCAATTCCAACTCTTGTAATGTCATGCACTCCTCTGCCAAACTCAAAACCCCTAACTCACTAGCTCCTATGACCGAAACCTTACGCAAGTTAGGACAACCACAAGCAAGCATTTTCAACCCTCTATCAATAACCTCCACAGGAAACAAACTATCCTCACAAAGCTCATTCCATTTCGTCGAAAACCCGGATCCCAAATGCATCGAAAACACCCTGTTCGTCAACAAAATCCCAGAATTCCGAGGAGAGAAGAAACACCCAGATACCAAATCCACATGGGTCAGATTTGGGAACCGAAAAACCAACCGACCCGATTCGAGAAAGTGCCAAGATAAGAGCTTTAGAGACCGAACTAAACGGCCTTGAAGGTTAAGCCAGCGCTTGCAAACAAGGGAGATCGAGTTGTGATTGGAATCTGGGAGTTTGGAGAGGATTTGGAGCAGGGTTTGGTCGGAGAGTTTCCGGGTCGGGTCGGACTCGGATTTCGGGTAATTGAAATTAGGGTTTGGGAATTTGGGGAAATTGGAAATGGGGATTTGGGTTTTGGGGATTTTGGGAGATTTGGTGTTTTTATTGTTGTTGCTGTTGTTTTTAGTGGTGGGAGTGATAGGAGAAGAGAGAGATTGGAGTTGCATTGTGAAGATAACATGCTTGAGAGGCTTAGTGTTTTTGAGCCACAGGTCTGACCAGCTTGGTGGTCGTTTTTTTGGGCTAGGGTTTTCAGGTTTCTCTGGTGCAAACGACATCGTTTTCTCAGATTTGAAACTCAAAGACTACTTCTAATATTCTTTCTTTCCATTCCCTAAACTCTCTTGGATTTTCAAAGTCTCTGTGTGGGTTTACTGTGAGAGTGTGAATGTGTGGGGATATTTTCTTGAAAATGTTTGGTTGAGTGAAAGAGATTTCCCCTGGTCTATTCTTTCGTTTTCTGTGGGAGTGGGAAAGACTTTTCTGGTTATTAGGCCAACGTAATTGTAATTGATGAGGAAATGAGATTTGAACGTTTCCCAACAATCATTTTCTTGGTTGGGGCGCTTTTTTGTTGTTACCTCACAATTTGAATTTTGGGGGGCTACGCCTACGTGGCGTTTTTTAAAAGTTATTGGGAAAAAAGAGAAAAGCCCAACAAAGAAAATTGATTTTTTGGGCTTGCTAAACGAACTATAAAACACAAGAAAATCTATAAAAATGTCAATTTGTATCTATAAAAAAAATTCTTATTTTTTATTTTGGTGTAAGTTTTTACTATAAAATGCAAATTTATATTTAATATCTAAGAGTTATTTATAACTTTTTTTTTTAAAATTTCACTTCCTTTATAAGCAATTATGATTTTATACAACTTAATTAAAGTAAAAAAATAGTGTAGTTTTTGTTAAAAATGGAGAAAAGTGAATATATTTTGACTTGATGGAAGAACAGTCATAGCAGGATGATCATTATAGGTTCAAATTATATTATTTATAGTTTGTCAAAAAAAATTATATTGTTTATATTAAAAAAATTATTGGTGTCAAAGTAGAGAAAGAAAAAAAAGGTATATTTTTGTACATACACTCGCAATATTTTATATTTCAAATTAGAAGGGTAACTTTTCAACTTTTACACCCTTCTCTCTCTCTGTCTCTCTCTCTATCTCAATATTACTTATTTCGTAATATCAAATTACTAAAATACTCATATTTATTAACTCTACTTTCAAGAGTAAAATGTCCTGAAAAAGACAATTTTAATTTCAAGAAACTCATGTTAGGAACACTCTCCCAGATATAAAGTAATATTAAACAAATTAAACAACATTCTTCTACAATCAAAGTGAGATCAAACATATATTATAACCTACTTAGATTTACAAAATTTCCAACTCAAACAAGGTATGTTAATTCAACTTAAACTCTCTTCAAATTAGATAACTATCAGCAAAATATGCCAACAATGACATGAAGTTTACATTACTAAATAAACATGAATCACAATGTTTTTCAATTAAAAACTTTTTAGAATACATGTACGTGTATGTAAAACATACATATGGGACTCAGATTCGCCTTAATTTATTATGTCAAATTATTTTGTTTTATGTCAGATTTTTGACCAACTTTATAAGGTGTAGAGCTAATAAAACTAACTTTTCTAATTTCATTTGTCACTTTAATACTATTTTAGTCATCTTATTAATTTATACCAAATTTTTATTAGGTAAACCCCACAATAAATTATCCTCAAGCAGCACTAACATTTCCCTTATTATAAGAGTATTAGCATCAGGAAATGCTACTCTATTCTATTTTACCATCCCAAAAATCTACTTTATCAATTATACCATTCCATTTTACAATACTTCCAGCATCCCAAACTTTTATTTTCTTATTCTACTCATTAAAATAATATATCTATACAATAAAATAATATTTCCTCCGATCACCATCATTTATTCTTAGCAATAACATTTCTTGATGCAATACATTTTGGTGCTTGAAATGTCAAATATCCCTTACATTTGGCATTAGCATTCCCCAATGCTAATGCTCTAACAGTTTGAAATCAAAAAAAAAAAAAAAAATGCTCTAATAGTTTCATTGTATCTGAGTTTAGCTATTTGGGTGGTCCACTGGTGCCACACTTTTTTTTAGTTTGTCAAAAAAAATTATATTGTTTATATTAAAAAAATTATTGGTGTCAAAGTAGAGAAAGAAAAAAAAGGTATATTTTTGTACATACACTCGCAATATTTTATATTTCAAATTAGAAGGGTAACTTTTCAACTTTTACACCCTTCTCTCTCTCTGTCTCTCTCTCTATCTCAATATTACTTATTTCGTAATATCAAATTACTAAAATACTCATATTTATTAACTCTACTTTCAAGAGTAAAATGTCCTGAAAAAGACAATTTTAATTTCAAGAAACTCATGTTAGGAACACTCTCCCAGATATAAAGTAATATTAAACAAATTAAACAACATTCTTCTACAATCAAAGTGAGATCAAACATATATTATAACCTACTTAGATTTACAAAATTTCCAACTCAAACAAGGTATGTTAATTCAACTTAAACTCTCTTCAAATTAGATAACTATCAGCAAAATATGCCAACAATGACATGAAGTTTACATTACTAAATAAACATGAATCACAATGTTTTTCAATTAAAAACTTTTTAGAATACATGTACGTGTATGTAAAACATACATATGGGACTCAGATTCGCCTTAATTTATTATGTCAAATTATTTTGTTTTATGTCAGATTTTTGACCAACTTTATAAGGTGTAGAGCTAATAAAACTAACTTTTCTAATTTCATTTGTCACTTTAATACTATTTTAGTCATCTTATTAATTTATACCAAATTTTTATTAGGTAAACCCCACAATAAATTATCCTCAAGCAGCACTAACATTTCCCTTATTATAAGAGTATTAGCATCAGGAAATGCTACTCTATTCTATTTTACCATCCCAAAAATCTACTTTATCAATTATACCATTCCATTTTACAATACTTCCAGCATCCCAAACTTTTATTTTCTTATTCTACTCATTAAAATAATATATCTATACAATAAAATAATATTTCCTCCGATCACCATCATTTATTCTTAGCAATAACATTTCTTGATGCAATACATTTTGGTGCTTGAAATGTCAAATATCCCTTACATTTGGCATTAGCATTCCCCAATGCTAATGCTCTAACAGTTTGAAATCAAAAAAAAAAAAAAAAATGCTCTAATAGTTTCATTGTATCTGAGTTTAGCTATTTGGGTGGTCCACTGGTGCCACACTTTTTTTTCTTTTTTCTTTTTTTTTCATTGCTAAAGATGGTAAAGAGAGTGTCCCACCAAAATAGCCGTTAGATAGCCGTGCCATGATTCAAAACTAGACTCACAAGGAGGACAGTAACTTCGTTGATGAAGCAATTGAACGATAAACGAATAACTCAACCATACACTTAATAAAGGCCCATTTGGGAGAGCGTAAACCCAACCAACAAGCAATAGTACTCATAAATTTTTTAATTACACATGACCGTAAATTCGTCGCAAGCAATTTGAACTATTCCACCCTCATCATAAACACTGGACACATCACTTTGCTATTGAAATTTTCAAGTGGTTTTCTCCTCCCAAAGACAGTACACTGTTGCAGAAAGCATAATTGTACAGATTGTCGTTTGGTCATCCATTGTCTAGAACCTTAACTTGCTGCTTCCATATTTGTTCACACAGAGAGAGAGAGAGAGAGAGAGAGAGATCCTGATCTTCTACTCTGCATAACACACAGCACACTCCCCACTAGTGTCTGATCTGCCCTTAACCACTCCACTAACCATATGGTAATTGAGTGCTTAAGGATTGCTTTTTTGAACCAGACCAACCTATGCCCCTAGTTCTATGTCTTATAAAAATTATGGGACTCACGAACAAAGTTTATCTCTAAACTAGTTTGGAGAGAAATTATTCAAACTTCTTATATTTTATTTGGTGTGAATTTTAAAAATCTAATTATTAAATTTCATGTTCCTTATGTTCTTAACTAGGGGCGATGCTGCATTGATGACAGGGGGTTCAAATGAACCCCTTGACCTGAAGAGAAAAAAAAATTATATAGTGTATTTTAAAATTTTTTTGTTTTGACCCCCTAAAATATAAATTTGAACACTCTAACCCAAAAAGAAGAAGAAGATGAAGATGACAATATAGAAAAATTCACAACGCAGGATCAGAGAAATGTTCATTTTGCAATGGAGGAGATCATTTTTTCGCAGCTTTGCAACAGAGGAGGTCCCTCTATCACGGTGGCTTGTAGTGGTGGCCATGCTAGTTGTAAATGGTAGAGGAAACGATACTTATGGGCTATGGCGTGCTGGCGATCTCCACACAGAGAGAGAGAGAGAGAGAGAGAGAGAGAGAGAGAGAGAGAGAGAGAGAGAGAGAGAGTATCTAATAGATGACTAACTAAATTAATATTTGTAAATTTTTTTAGAAGGAAATATGTATAGTAAATGTATAATTATAAATTATTAAATTACATCTAACCAGGAATCACTCTTCTTTTTCTTTTCTATTTCAATTTTTTGATCCACCAATCTAATTTTTAAAACCATTTATAGAAGTATTAAAAGACTTAAGAGAAAATAAGGAGGTATTTTTTAAAACTTTTGATTAGATAATAAGTTTAATATATATTAAAACGGTGTATCAGTATATACACGATTACTCAAATATTCCATTCCATTAGTCAACTCAGAATATTCACTAGAATGGAATTCAAAACCCTATGGTTAATATAATGATAAAGACCAATAAATTGTCAAAATTGACCCCCTTAAAAAAAAATTCTGGAGCCGCCATTGTTCTTAACATGCATATCAAACTTCGTTCAAATCGGATGTTATTTATTATTCGATTAATAAACTTATTTTTTATACATAGATTTAGATTATAAAAACTTGAAATTTTAATATTTGTTTGATGATATAGCAATTAATTTTTGATCTTCTTGAAATTTTGCAAACGTGAAAGAATATAATCTGAACATATAACAAACGGTTTAGATTTTCAAAATTTACACTTAATATAAAAATATATGAAGAATTTGAATGGTTTCGCTACTATGGACCTAAGTGTATGAAATCAAAGCAAATAAACAGCATCGTTTTTTATGACAGCAATCCTCAATAATTTTAGGGACTATTAATGTCAGAAAAGATCAAGCAGTGCAAGTATAAAGCACGATTGGACTAAATATCCTTACAAGTGAATTAAGAATCAAATAAATTTATTTAAATAGGAGAGAAGGAAATTGAAATGGAGGTTTAGTTAATTTAAAAAACAAGAAAAGAAAGACCTAAATATTTTATGCTTGGGTAATACCTCGATCTTCAATAAATATTTTATGCTTACAATAATCTTATCTAAAGTTGTATGTTGGAATTTGTTACGTAGGACACGGCATGAGCAACGCAAGTGAATAACTTAGCAATAAGAATGACCAACCACTCTTCTTAGCTGGCCTTCATTGGAAAGTTCAAATTAACTATTGTTTGATCTTCTTTAATTGCCGGAAAATCTTCCACGTTGATCTTTGATCTTCTTTAATTTTGTGTGTCTATAGATTTTTTAACAAAAAAATCTAGGTTATTAATTAATAATTTTGTATCTAAAACAAAATAATAAAGTTTAAGTAGTATATATATATATATATATATATATATAAGATCTCAATTCAATTTTCACCTAAGACCCTCAAATGCATCAAGCTGGTCCTACCACGTTCAACTTCAACCCCTATCTCAAGAAAGTATATCATGTATCGGATGCATAAGAGCCTATTTGGTTTGAACAAAAAAAGAGTGTATTTTATATTTATTTTCAGTTTTGAATGGAGCCCACCACAAAAAAAGTTGTTTGGCTTTGTATTTGTATTTAGTTTTTATTTTTAGTATAAAAAATAGGATTTGAATATAAAAAATAAATACAACTTTTTAGTGGTTTCATTTTCTTGAAAATGAATACAGTGACTTTTTTGTTATAAAAAATAAATATATAAATAAATAAATCAAATCTATAGATCCCACTATCACTAACTTGTTACATCAAAGAACTCTCTCTCTCTCTCTCTCATATCAAACAAAAAAATAGATAGAAACAAAAAATGATTACAAAATTTGAGTATAAAAAATGAATACAAACCTTGACAAAAACCAAACAAGCCCTAAGCCCCCATGAGACTGGACTCCACGTTCATCATACATGTTGTATTTTTTCCGCAACTGACCTGACCTGACCTCAACGTCAAAGCAGCGTCTAGGCCTGCATTAATTAAAGGAATTAAGCCAGTCAACTCGAGAAGTCAGTCAAACTCGAGGGGCGAGGTGAGAGGGCAAGCCCGGGTCTGCCCATGCCAAGTCTCATCATCAGCTATTGGCCATTGAATTTAGTATAATGTACGGGTTCATATGATATCACCAATAATATTTATTCCCTTTAATATGTTCCAAGGATTAGCGCTAAGCTGTGCCTGTGTACAACAATGGCTAGAGAGGAAAGGCACTTCTATCCAACTTTCTTGCTTATAATTATCATGTCATCCTTGTTGTCAGCAGCTTCAGAAGATACGCTTAAGCAAGGCGATGTTCTTAATTCCTCCCAGTAACTTGTTTATGCCAAACGAAAGTTCACGTTGGGATTCTTCAACCCCACTTATGATCAGGACAGCAGCAAAAACTACTTGGGCATTTGGTACACAAATTCTAGGGGCAACCGCTCAGTATGGATCGCCAACCGAGACGGACCTATTTCAAATAGTTCAAGACTGTTTCTTACCCTTGATCACCTGGGAAAGTTGATGATTAATTCCACTGGATTTGGAGGCAATCCTTTTGTAATATGTTCTGGTGGAGGTGAAACTCAAAACACAGGTATTGTTACCCTACTAGATACTGGCAACTTAGTAGTAAGAGAAGTGAACTCTAATGGCTCTAAGTTCGTTGTGGGAAACAGTGGCAGCACCACGTTCAATCCAAGGTGTTCCCACGAACACCCTGACTTGAAATAAAAAAAAAATATATATATATATATATATATAATGATTAAATTTTTTTACTTGTTTACCCTTTAAAAAATTTTAAGAACAGCCTCAATCAAAATTAGGAGCACCCTCAAATAAAATTAAAAAAAAAAATTATTTGTTCTACTTTCAAGCAAAAAAAAGAAAAGCCCAAAAATTTCTTTTGAACTAAGATCTGGAAAAAATAAATAAAAAAAAAATTGTAACAGAGCAAGCCCACTAGGGAAAAAAAGCTCAACATCAATCCTAAACAACAAATGGTAAAGCAAACCCAATCTAAAGAAAAAAAACAAGATAAAGCAAACCCAACATAATATAGATGGTAGCAAACCCACGAATTCTCAAAAAAAAAAAAAAAAAAAAAAAAAAAAAAAAAAAAAAACCAAACAAACAAACAAACCAAAACCCAATATACTGAAATCAAAAACCAACAAATAGCGCAACAAAACACTAATAGATGTTGAAAGAAAGAAAGACACCTAACCTAAATAAAAAAAAACCTAACTCAATATACTGAAATCAGAAACCAACGAACAACAACAATCAACAGACAGAGATTGGGCCTCAAACTCGAGATCCAAAACAGTAGAACACATCGGATTGGAGATTGGTCTTCCTCGCCTCGACATGCTACCCAACGGCGCCTCCCTACTCCCTCAACCTCAAGGTATTTCATCTTTACACTTAACTTCTTTCTCTTTTTCTCTCTTACATATACGAGTTATTAGATTTGGGTTAATGGGTTTCTCTTTGTCTCAGTCTCTCTCACTTTATCTGAAGAATGAAAGTGAAATGAAATGAGACTCTCTCTCTCTCTCTCTCTCTCTCTCTCTCTCTCTCTCTCTCTCTCTCTAAGACTTTATCTGATTCTCTATTTCTCTTTAAACTGTGATTGGCTGATTGCTTTTGCTTAGCTTTACTTTATAGCTTTATTAATATTTGCCCCTGTTTTTGGCTTTATCCATTGGTGTTGGTGTTGGTAAGATACAATTAATTGTCTTTTAGTGCATTGTGATTTGTGATTGTAAATTTATCTAATTGGCTCTTGTGATTGGGGGCCATGGGGCTTGTCTGTTGAGTGGGGGGTAGATGGGAGCATGGGGCCAGGGTGGGATATTTGAATTGGGGGAAGTAAATGCACATTGGGTGTGTGCTAGTGCAACTAATAAACAATAATTTAATTAACCAATAATTAATTGGGGGAAGCAACTAATAAACAATAATTAATAATTTAATTAACCAATACATTATAAAAGACAAACAAATTAAATTATGTTAGGCTAAACAACAATTAATAATTTTATAATTAATGAAACAACAACATAAAAAATTATAGTTTATAAAAAACAAACAAATTAATGAAACAACTAAACAACAATAATTAATAATTTTATTAATATTTCAAATGAATGACGTTATCATGCAACAGTAGAAAGAAGTTCTTTAGCAATGAAATATATAAAGTATGAACTACATAATCGAATGGAAGATCAGTAGATGAATGGTTGCTTGACTGTGTATATTGAAAGAGATGTAACTTCTAACATTGATAATGAGACTATCATACAATAATTTTAAAATATGAAAACTCGTAAAAGACAATTGTAAACTTTATGTATTTGCGTGTGTTTTGATTGTTGTTGTTGTCAATATATGAATTTTTCTTTTTATTAGATTGTGTAATTTATACTTTTAAAGGAATACCCTAGGAAAAATTCCTGGAGTCGCCACTAATGAAAAAGCTTTGATCATCCCACTGACACACTTCTGCCTGGGATGAAATTTGGTGTCAATCACAAAACTGGGCGTAAGTGGTCTCTTACTTCATGGTTGTCACTATATGATCCAACATCAGGACCCTTCACACTTGAGTGGGAAGCCAAGACGAGCCGATTGGTTATCAAGCGGCGAGGGGTACCTTATTGGAGTACTCGTCTGACGTCTCATACAAGCCGATTCGTTATCAAGCTCGGAGCATATAGTCTTCTACATAGAATACATTGCCTTCAATAAAGGTCATGAATACATTATCAATAATTTTACAGACGTGGACGGGTATTACTTCATGTATTCAGCTGATGCTAATCAAGAATTATATTTAGACGCAGAGGAACGAGGAAAATGGTCATGGCGGTTAGATTGCATGGGCCAAATGTTTGAATGGGATATAGCAATGATGACAATGGATTTTTGTTATGGTTACGGTAAGGAAAAAGAAGGATGCGAGGAATGGGCTCAACCAAACTGCAGGAGTTATAACCAAACGTTCGGCTTTATGTCTGGATTCTCTAAACATATGGGTCCTGATCGTCTACAAGATAAGGCGGAGCTCGGTGTTTATGATAACAGTACAACCATAGTTACTTTCCATGACAATGCATTTCTATATGGTTACACATTTTTATCCCTTTTAAAATATGATAAAAATTAAAGGAATTAAATATTATAAAAATAAATTCAAAGGAAATGCAAACCAGTCCTTACATTCCCCCTTAATTTGTGAGTGAAATCGATTTGGAATTCGTGTTTTACGCTTGTTGTAAGCACACATGATGGAGCAAGAAATGGTATAAGTACTACAAACTGTTGTGTCGTTCAAGTGATGGAGATGAAGGATATATAAATCATAAAAGGGGAAGAGATTAAGACTTGAGAGAGAGTTTCTAGATAGTTTCTTGTTGTTGGGTTGGGATGGCTTGGGTCGGGTATAGGGCAAGTTTATTTGAACACGATCCGAACATGATTTTAATGTCCCTAGAGAAGGTATTGGGTATCGAATAATACCAAGTCAACGGTATCAAAATCCAATAAATGAGAGAAATTTCTATAAAAAATAACTACCCACTAACACATAAAAAACATGTATTAGTAGGTAATTATTTTTGCACATTATATCTCTTGTTTGTTGGATTTTGATATAAATGACGTGATATCATTTGATACAAAAAATACTTTTTTTTCCCAACATGATGCTCAAACCCAACTTAATGCCGAGTTGTCTTTCCTAGCCCTGTTGAGTTACAGGTATCGAACCCTACCCAATTTTGATTTTGATTTTGATTTTTTTTTTTTAAAGCAGAAGGTGAGTGTTAAAAAATGAACACATAGTGACACATGATGTGAATGGAAAGTGTATAAGGGGAGTGTGAGACAATCAGCACGGAAATTTTAGGAGAAACATGAGAAGTTGTTCATGTGGCAGTAGAATTCAAGCTACTTGTTAGAAGGGGTAGTGAAATTTCTTATTAGGATGTCTGGGTAAAGTTACTAAAGACTATTTGTATTTGATATGGAGGAAAATAGTTCTGTCAAGACTGGTTGGTAGGACGTTCTTATGCAAAGGGGAAAACTGAAAAGGGTGAGGATTGGGGGCACTAGATCTTATTCTCACTTGGAAAGTGAAAATAGTCCTAAATAAAAGGTAATGGTAGTCTGAAATGAAGATGAAAGGTTATGGAGAAGAGTAATAGTGATGAGCAGAACTACAGGATCAATAAGAATGGTTGAGGTAGCTTCTTATGCAAAGGTGGAAGGAATGAAAAAGTACATGTCCCAAGATGCACTTAAATAAGTTAAGGGGGAAATGTTAAAGAATGCCCTAAAGGTATTGATTTAGAAACTATTTTTAGAAATATTTTTATGAAAAAATGAGAAAGTAATTAATTTTGTTATCAGCTTTATATTTTCCATGAAAATGATGTCAAAATTTTCCTAATATAGTTTATTAACAATTGACTATTCAATAATGGGTTTTACTAACTTACGCAAATTAGTGTTTTTTTTTTTTTTTTTTCAGAGTAATGCTACAACCACAAACTATTTTACAACATTTTTACAAAATGTTGATGTGGCCAACCTCTTATTGGTTTTCATCTAGGCCCACCATTAATATCATTTTTTTATTTACCAATAATCACTCACCAAATTAGCTGTTTGTAAAATTTTTGTAAAATAGTTTCTTCTTTTCATGCTTATAATGCTCACCCCTAATACAAACACATAACAATGTATATGCTGAATTTATTTGACATTACCCCTCCATGGAAGGTTGTTTTTTCTTTCGCTTTATGGAGCATTTAGAAGAGTAGGAACAATTTTGTTTTTAACAGGAGGAGCAAAAATCCGAATCTGGCAATAGAGATTATTAATCAAGCAGTTGAATATTATCACTATGTGGTAGCCCCTAGAGTGCAGAACCGTAGAGTGGTAAAAAGGATCCGTTGGGAGAGGCCTTTGCAAGGATGGAAAAAGCTAAACTCGGATGGTTCAGCTTTGGGAGAGCACAGGTTAGCTGGCTGTGTTGGGGTGATCAAAGATGAAGGTGGTCATTGGGTTGCAGGCTTAAGCAAGCGGATTGGGTACACCAGTTGTTTTGCAGCAGAGCTGTGGGGGCTTAGAGAAGGCCTCCTGCTGTGTTACAACCTTAATATTCAGCTTCTTGAAATAGAAGTGGATGCCAAATCTATTGTAGATGTGTTAGGAAACTTGTCTTATGTTAATAACATCATTTCCCCCATTTTGGATGACTGCAGGCAATTGATAACTCGGTTTCAGCAAGTCCAGATTATGCATTGTTTCAGGCAAGCGAATCAGTGTGCTGATGGTTTGGCTAGGATGAGTTTTAAGATGCATGATGATTTTAAGCTTTATGATAATCCACCTGTGGACGTTCTTGATGTTTTTGAGGGTGACCTCATTGGGATGTACCTTAACAAGATATGTCCTGATCCTTGTGTTTTTCCTTAGTTGGTTTTAATGATATCGTCTTTCACCAAAAAAAAAAAAAAAGAATTTATTTGACATTTATTGCATTTTGGGTGTTTAATACAGTTGATGTAATTAATAAAATTTTGGTGTTAATGCAGTCCGTCAAAGAAATCAAAACGTAGGCTCAGACAACCTGGCATTGTCCCTGCAGCTTATGCCAAAGTGACGAAGAAACTCAATTTTTGTGGTTGAGAGTGAGACATTGGGATTCCACGTTAGGTGCCGCCAATTCCTGGGAATAAAGAGGGAAAATTTACCTCCAGCCTTCTACTTTTTCATGCTCTCCTCCTATTGCTTCTATTTCAGTCCCTCAATCAAGCAGGTTGTAGAGCAGGATTTTTGTAGCTGGTTTTTTACAATAATTGGTAAATTCAATTTATGGCTATGGCTTAGCCAATTGATTCTTAATAAGTCTGAGATTGCTGTGGAAACTAAAACTAACTCTTTTGTGGGCTTACTGTGGTTTTAGCTGGAGCTGCCTTGTGTTTAATGGGATTCTTTCATTTGAATTTTTGGCAGTTGCTAACGATAGATTAGTACATTTTATCATATAGAAGGACTAAATAAGGCCTTATGTAGTTTGCCGGACTGCATGTGATCTTAAATAATATGGTTTAAGTGTCAAGAGTCTTGTAACTTAACTGATTGATACTTGATGTTTCTAACAAAGACATTCAAGATTTATCTATAAAATAAAATAAAAATGACTGGAGAGATTCAGGGTTTAAATTGTCTCTCCCCGATTGTAACTATCTAATTATGAAGAAAAAAAAAAGGTTAAAAATTGCAATTATTTTAAATAGTAGTGTTTTTGTGCAAGGAATTTGCACCAGTTGTTATTTGACATTGTTTATGATCTCATGGAGTACTTCTGTTATTAAAATTGATGTAGTGTCCTTGAGTCAGTTAAAATGTTTTATGATAATCTATGTTACCATAAATCAAATCCAGGTGAAAATTAAAATTAAGGGAATTTTTCCTTGTCAAATAGAACAAACAGAAAAACATAAAATAAAAAATAAAAGAGATATTTCTTTTCAATTTTCAAATTCAAATAGAACATGAACAAGAATGATAATCTGTGACTTCCAAGGTATGAATTGTATAACATTCCTAATCTACTTCTAATAGTTTTGGTTACACTACCACCTTATTCTATACATCATGATTTTTTTTTTTCCCACTGGAAAATTTCAGTCACGAAATAATGAGTTAATAATAGTGTTGGTACTTGGTACAAGTTTCGTTGCCATCGTACCATGGACTGTATTACTGTAATTGCACTATGTCACACACCCAATATTGGTCCGACTATAATTCATGTATTCCACCTAAGAATTCTTTTAATAAGACAGAAAAAACCAATAAAAAAAAAAAAAAAAAATCCTCCAAAAGGAGAAGATGAGCTGTGTATAAAACAACTTTTACATTCCTTCATACTTCATAGGCATTCAATTGGGTGTGAAGTATGACGTAGAGTCACCATAACTTACTTTGGATAAGTTACGGAGTGCCACACCCCATTAATGGTCTGAATTTGTGTTTCGACTACAAATTAAATATTTACATAAGTGTAAAAGATAAAACAATCCCACAAGGGAGAAGATGATTGATATATATAACCCAGTATGATCTACCTTCATCATTTAATTGAAGAAAATTTATTGAGGAAACCCTAAGCTAATCTGAAATTTGTTATTGAAATTCAAATCACCCTATTTATCACATGTCAAAAAATACTTCTGGAAAGAAACAAAGAAAGCCAACACAAATCAAACAATAATCCCAAAATTATGGGACATCAGACTTAACTAGTAACTACTGCAATCAACCATTAATTATTGAATTTATTTATTTATTTATTTATACAAGATAGAAATTTACTCTAGCATGCTTAAGCAAGGCAATAATCTTAATTCCTCACAGTACCTCATTTCTGCCAAACGAAAGTTCACCAAGACAGATCCATTTCAAAATGATTCGAGAGGGTTTCTTTACCCTCGACCACCTGGGAAAGTTGATGATCAAGTACAATGGTGGAGGTGATCCTATTGTAACATATTCTGATGGAGGTGAAACTGAAAACACAAGAGTTTCTCTACTAACTTAATAGTAAGACAAGTGAACTCCAAATCCAATGGCTCTATTGGAAGGTGGTTGGGAAAGCTTTGATCATCCCACTGACACACTTCTGCCTGAGATGAAATCAGGTGTCAATCGGTCTCTTACTTCATGGTTGGCACTAGATGATCCAGCATCAGGAGCTTTCTCACACTCGAGTGGGAACCCAAGACAAACTGATTGATTATCAGTGGCGAGAGGTGCCTTATTGGAGTAGTCATCTCATACAAGATGATTGGTTATCCAGCTTGAAGCAAACAGTGTGTTCTTCTACTTTGGATATCTTGAATTCAATATAGAATTTTTTGTCCTCAAATGAAAGTTACCAGTTTACTATCAAGAAAATCTGTTTTACAACTAGACCAACCTATGCCCACTTTAATGAAATCATACTATTTAAAGTGATCTAGAATCTAAAGCTCCTGTGGACTTGAGTGTATGAGATCAGAGCAGATAAACAGCATCATTGATATACCAATTTATGACAGCAATCCTCAATAATGTCAGAATATCAAGCAGGACAAGTATAGAGCACGATTGGACTAGATATCCTTACAAGTGAATTAAGAATCAAATAAATAGTAGATAAGGAAATTGAAATGGAGGTTTAGTTCATTTAAAAAACAAGGAAAGAAAGATCTAAAGATTTTATGCTTACAATAATGTTATCTAAAGTTGTTGGATCTCAAGAAAGTTGTATGTTGGAATTTGTTATGTAGGACAAGGCATAAGCAACGCAAGTGAATAACTGAGCAATAAGAATGACCAAGCTGGCCTTTATTGGAAAGTTCAAACTATGTTTCTCAAATTGCAAGAAAACCTTCCACGTTGAATTATTTTCCGGCTTGCTACCAAGGGCAACCAATGCTCTATACAATAATAGCTTGACCCATAAATAAATAAGGTGTAGTGTTCAGTTAGTAGTGCCATAGTATGTGTCAGGCCCAAAATCCTCCATAGAAAGCGTGAATTTACAAAATAACAGAGAGGGAGAGAGAGATTTTGGTACATGGTTAGTATTCCATGAACAATAACTTCATACAAGATTAAGAGAATTCTAAGGCCTGCCATTGTACAACATTAAGTCTCCACTACATTCATCGCATAACTTATCTACAAGCAACATTATCATCTACTGAAGCTTTTACCTGAACATGTAAATAGATGATCAAGAATGCGGAGCTGCCATTTGCTGCTTCTTTATCCTCTCCCCTTGTTTTACCATGCTGTAAAAAAAGCATCACAAGGAATATAAGATTTATTATCTGAATTTTGTTGAACATCTCTTTAGTCCAACTCATGACTGCCACCAAGAACTGAAACTAAATGGAACAAGGCAATATAACCACCTATGAAGCACGGGTGCGTTTCCGGATTCGGGTGCGGGTGTGAGACTCGGCAATTTTTGAAAAAGTAGGATGCAGGTGCGGTGATTAAAAAATTATTAAAAATATTTTTATATAGTAAATTTAATATTTTTTATATAAAAAAATTCAAATAAAGGGTAGAGTTTATTATTAAAAAACAATTATTTATGATTTGTTTTTAATAAAATCAATATTTTTGGTAATTGTAAACAAAAAACCACCTTTCAAGAAGGTTCATTTACTCATTTTTCAATTCTCAAGCCCACCCACATGAAACAATTGACTTTCCCACCTATTTAATTTATATTCTTTTATTATATGTATTTATTCTTCTTCCAACCATTTTTTTTGTGTCTTCTCATCTTCTTCTTTTCTCCTCTTTTTTTTTTTTTTTTTTCCTCTCACAAGGCCACATGAAGCAGAAGAATGGCGGCCAGCTGCCCATTTCAGCCTGTTTTGGTGGCCGTATCGGCCTGTTTCGGCGGCCATTTCAGCTGGAATTGGACCGATTCTGCCATTTGGCTCCCGTTTCCACTGGAATCGGGCCGAATCGGCCGGTTTCAACGTGAATCGGCACGAATTGAAAAAAATAAAAAATAAATAAGGGGTGAATCGATGTGTCGAATGCCAGACACCATGTCGGGATGAGTCCGGTGCGGGTGCGGCGATGTGCCTTCTAGATAACCACCACCAAATATTAGATACAAACTTAAATCAACCAGCATCAAAACCGTTTCTGCCAGGTGTGGCATGGTCCAAAGGTCTCATAAATTATGGATTTAAAAATCAGACTGGACCAAGTGGTTCAACCATGAACCAGCTTTTATATTGGTTAATTTTATTTATAAAAAGGGAAATTTAAAGAATAATTCTTCAAGGAACTTATGCTAGCACTAGTAAATCATCTCTCATTTTTTGTTGTGTTTTTCCCCTATTAATGACTGGTCTGACCCCAGTTGGACCAAAAACTAGAAACCAGTCCCTTTTTCGATTCTCTGTCTAGTTTAGTGTTTAAAACCAGGCATATATCATTAAAGACATTACTCAAATATCATTTAGTCATCAATACTGGTGACAAATTAGTATGTCACAGAACAGTATATTCCCAATTAAAAGCCCTTTAAATCAAAAGCTGAGATGGTGATTGTACCATTGTCTTGTATTCAAGCAGCTAATGGCCATTTATGGTGTTGGAAACATCAACACAAGCATGAACCATGATCTAACCCATCCAAATTGACTGAAGACACAATCAGAAGGAAATAAAAACCTCGAGAATTACCAAAAGATTTACCATGCAAACTTCAAATGAAACCCAAGATCAAACCAGAACAGGAAACAAAGAGAGCAACAATTAGGTGGTTTAAGTGCACCTAGTTATCTCAAATATAATATGAAACTGAATGTTCATACATTTTTTGGTTTAGCAGTGCACCAAAGTTGAAGGCAGAGAAAATGCATCTCTAGTCATCTCTCATAAATATACTAAATTACACTTAGTCCCTTAAAGTTTGGGGTTGTATTCATTTTGGTTCACCAAGTTTGATCTTGTTCTTTATGTATCAAAAAAAGGTTTGATCATGTTTTCAAAATGGTCCTTCCATCCATCTCCATGATTGATATGACCGTTAAGTGCAAGCAAAATTGCAACACCACCACTCAAACAAATAACATGTTCGTGTGTGTCATTCAAGACTATAACTTTCTGAACCACACTAGCAGTAGCCTTGAACCAAGGTCTTACTATAAAGATAATTTGACCCAAATATATAATTTATTGTTAACCTGTACGTGATATCAAGGATGCAAGAACACCCATTATTAGTATCTAAAGTGCAGAGTAACACCAAATGGTTTTTATATCATCAAACAAACATCAAATACAATACCTGATATCATGAGGGGTGATAAGTATCCACTGTGATCCCAGTGCCAATGCGAAATCCACAAGGGTGTCCAAGCTGATTTTCCGACTTACAGCATCCTGAAGACCAGATGCAAAGCACTAAAATTTTAAGAGTGACCCATTCTCATTCGCAATAATATTTTTAATAAAATAAAAAGGAGAAAACTTAGAGGAGTGTATTAAAACTACTCCAAAAGAATTAGAATCAAATTTTGAAAGATCTAAAACTTCAAAGAAGAAAATGGACACTACCTAAAGCAGCATCCAATCATACAATGATTTCAAAAATTATGACTTGATTACATGCTAAGAAAGCTCAAACCATCATAAATCCTATTCCTCTCCAAATTGTCAACATTCCACAGGGAATAGCATTCATTCCCATTTCAAATACAACAATTAGAAAGGTGGAGGATGAGGTCATTGGTCCAAGACTCACCAGGTGCTTATATATACATATAAAATAAAATAAAGGAAAGAGAGAGAACCTACACAACTCATTTTCTGCATTTCTGGCCAGGTAAAATTATCAAATTTTACATGCCCATAGGCAGAAAAAGAGAAGAGACCTATGTTCTTATAAAGAAAGGAAAAGGAATCCTTACCATAAACACATCAAACTCATCCATCGCTCGAAAGGGGGCTTCTGTCAATTCATGAAGAGCTAATGCAAAGCATAATGTTGAAAAAGAGCGTTCGCCACCTAATTATCAATCAACTACCAACATCAGGAAAATTACTCTTATATAAAGGATTGAGGTATACCTGACTTTGACTTAAAAAATTAATAAGATACCCCAAATAAAGTGAAAAAGAGCCCTATATCAGATAGAAAATACTGAGAAGTCCCAAATTATTCTGAGTAAATACAAAACAAATCATTTCTATTAATTCACGAAACTATTTGTAGTTAAAAGAAATCTGTAGAGCTACGATGGTTTCAAAAGCACAAACAAGTTAGACAATCGATTTTTTAAATCAATGCAGGGAAAAAAAAAAAAAAAAAAAACCTGATAGTCCTCTAGTGTCACGAACAGTGCTGCTTGAAGCATCTTGAGGCATTTTAACCTAAAAAGAGAATACACAGCATAAAGAGAAAAGGGTTGTCTCAAAATTGTCTAGATATCCAGAAGCAAACTATTTGAAAATAGTTTAATTAAAGAAGTTTCGTGAATGAAAAAAAAATTAATGGATCTGAAAGGAGTAATCCAAAGTAAATTTCTTACCTCAACTGAGAGGGTCTTTTCCTCATAACTAAGTTTAATATTTCCACTGATCCCCTTTTTTCCCAAATGGCGATTAAATCTAATTCAAGAGATGGACAAATTAATGGAAATATTCAAATATATTAAAAAACTAGTTCTTTAGAGAGAGAGAGAGAGAACAAAACACTCCTAAAGAAAGTGACTATATTGGAAACAGTGCAATTCATACTGCCAAGTTAATTGGCGCTTCAAATATGATGCATTCCGATCAAATTTATCCCGGCGCAATCCTAATGCTGTCTCACAAGCCTGCAAATGAACATTTAAAAAATATAAATAAATAAAAAACCCCCATAGGGCGAAGATGGGGGGGAGCCATGAGAATACATAATGGAAACAGGTCCCAATAAAATAAAGCTGAAACAAATATGAGGAACAGATCGTGATAAGCTTAAAATAATGGAATGTGCTTGCTGTTCCCAACATTATTAATATACAGGGAAATAATACTTACATGCAATTTTTCTCGAAATGCTTTGTAAGTTTTCTTTTTTTTCGAAATCTTACGTTCTTTTTTCTCATACAACATCCTAAGGTCATCAATCGATTCAGAATATCTGCACATTGAAAAAAAAAAAAAAAAGAACTAAGATATTTTACTAAAAAATTGCACTTTACTGTTCTCAAGTGATACAAAGACAGATGACAATTTCCTCACCGCTGGCTCTCATGCTGAAGTCTCTGATTTAGTCTAGTTAGTTGGGCACTAAGTTGCTCTGGGTTGCTCCCCTCACAACCTCCTAATGCTTCAATTTCGCTCTCAGGACAAATAATAGAAGCCTTTCTACAACTTTCCTGTAGTTTCACCCAGTGCATAACAGATCAGCTATGCGAATCCATTTATGCCAGACAGTCTTAAACAATTGTTTCCACAAAGCAAGAAGGATACAGAAAAGCATAAATGCTATTAGTAACTGTAACAGAAAGGCCAATGATATTGGCATTCCATTTTTAGCTTCTAGCACTCCTAAATTGTGAGTGAACATAAATTAAGAAAAATAGAAATCTTCCTATTTCTATTAAAAAAAATTCTTATAAATTAAGAGAGAGATACACATCCTCTAATAACCCATTTATCTAAAATTCATTAGAAAAATTCCTATTGCCCATTGGCATTTAGTCATTTACAAAACACATGACACAAGTAACCAGCAACAGTAGGTGCTAAAAATCTAATATCTTTTTTTTTCTTCCATTTTTTTTTTTTTTTTGGGGGGGGGGGGTGTGGGGGGGGTTGGGTTTAGAATGATCACAGCATCATTAAAATCATTTACCACTATATCTTTGGAAGGGCATCAAACATACCAAACGGTTTTTCTCAAGCTCTTGATAATATCCCTCTGCCTCTTTAATAAGAGAAAGGACCTTGTTACTCATTATGACTTCATAGTGGGCCTTTTTCTGTGATAAAAGTATAATTTAAAATATTAAAAACAGTTGCAGAAACAACATTACATCAAATGTAGTGAAGCATTGGAAAGTGAAAATTCCAGGAAAAGAAGGCAGACCGCTTCTTCATCATGCAGTGCTTGTTCAAGCTTTATCAGATCATTTTCTGCTTTGTCAAATGCATCAATTTCCCCTTTTGCTGACTCTAAAATATTATTATAGACAAAAAAAAAAAATGTATAATTGGAATTATTTATAATAAAAACCAAATATGAAATGTAAAAACCTTGTTACCATACCACATAGATTCTCAAATGACACTTTAAGCTTGTTGGCCTTTGCTTCTGCTTCATTCATTCTGTCTTGTAGCTTTTCCAGCAACATCTTCCTCTCTTGTACCTCCTCATGGACTTTCTAGAAAATACTCCAATGGAAAATGGATCAGAACACACACTGATGTGTGTGTGTGTGTGTGTGTGTGTGTGTGTCCACACAATAATCAATGGAATTATGAGTATTAGTGAACAAACTGAGATTTCTTGATGAAGCTCGCCAACATTCGATGCAGAAGATGCATTTGCTTCAGCACCATATGCATTCTTTACATCTTGCAGTGCTAGTTTCTTTGACATTAAGTTACGCTCTGCATTCAGACGCCGCCTCTACACAAACAGCAGAAGCAACAGATGACGAACATTCCAGTAAAAGTAGAATATGTAGCTCTTTATTTGCCCATAGGTTTGGGCTGAGGCAAGTCCAAAGGGCTCTTCTTTAAAAAGGTTCACTACTTTATCATATATATATATATATATATATATAACCCTTACTAGTGATGAATGACAATGTGTGTGTGTGTGTGTGTGAGAGAGAGAGATGGTTTGGAGCCAACATGAATGGTAGGATCATGCTCCCTAATTGAGTTTTCATTCAGAAAATTCAGTCCATGAGAATACCTGAAAAATATAATCTTTTTTGGAAATTGTTTCCACTTCCCTAGCATTTGAGTTTCCATGTACAAAAACTTTTAAGCTTTTCTGTACCTAGGGATTAATCAACCCTAGTCTCAAACATTACATGTTAAAATGTTATAAATTAGTCTGTCACAGGGAAGCTTCAACATGTGTGACAATGCCAGACATGACATATGCCTGATGACCATGTCCAACAAAGGAAGAGAACAAAGGTCATCTTCAGTCAAAGTTTTTTTTTTGATAGGTGTCATCTTCAGTCAAAGTTTCATATTTAAATTTTTGAGTTTTTCTATAACATGGATATTTCAAAAGAAAATTGATAGATGAACATGCAATGTGATTCAAGTTTCTAAGCCAAGTCTAAATCCTGACCCGCAAAGCCCAAGTCCATTGAGCTCCTATACAAAACTTCAAGCTTTTAATGAAAATTTATCGAAAAAATCTATAATTCTCAGTAAACTACAATGGAAGCCTTTAGACAATGCTAATGAATAATAAATGCCAAGGCACAACCCAATTACAAAAGAAGTCTCCTCAATCACAAAAGCTAAAAGTAGAAGATTGTAAATGAACAAAGTGAAGAGAGTAATAAATATATAGTATCAAAATGTCAAGCTAATAAAATTTTGGACAAGTAATTAAACTGACATGCCAACAGCCTTTAGGCCAACTGGCACTTCTCTCCCTAGTGGAGAGGCATGTTTGGGGGTCAAATTGCCTCAACAGCTTTACCTAGCAAAAAACTAACATTAAAGGTATACAGCATACATTAATGCTAAACAGATTGCAAACTATTATTACCTTTACACTTTGTAGATCCTCCTGAAGATCCTGAAGCCTTCCCTCTGCATCTCTTTTTCTCCTCCTGCGCTGTTGAGCTTCTTCATTTACGTGTGATGCATCCCTTTGAAGATCGTTAATTTGACCATCAAAAGAACTACAAAGACGGCCGCGTCTAAACTTCCTATTAGGAGGAAGAATCGTCTGGACTGAACCACGAGAAAACCTAGAAAGGAATCATTACAAACTATTACTCCAGAAGTCATTCTTACATTTTACTAGTAATACAGGGATTAGATTACAGGGTGCATGGAAACTGCACAAACAGAAGTGAACAATCCAAAAGCAGAACTTGACAATTAACAGTTGCAGATAATAGAGTTTGAGTGGCACACTCAAGGCCCAACCCAATACCTGATACCTGACTAAACAACCAAAAACAAAAACACAAAATGTTACTACTTTCATAACTAAATGCATCTAATTCCTCTTTGTCATTATATACAAAACAGCTCATCCATCTCTATCTATTTTCCCATTGCCTGTGGGAGGGGCAAATAGGTTGGCAGTTTGGGTGATAAATTTAGATTCAATTCAGTTAATGAAATACGTGTACTCCTGTTTGCCATGGAGGATTGGGAATTAAGAAGTTATTGCTCTTAAATCAAGCTTTATTGGGAAAGTGGTTGTGGCGATATGTGTTAGAAGAAAGTTGAAGGAGGGTAATAGATTTAAAGCATGGCACTACTTAGGGGAATTATGGTCCGTTTGGATTGACAGGGAGGGAAGAGGAGTAGAGTAAATTTAGTACAAAATTAGCTTATTTTAAGCCAACTCTACTCTACTCCCCCTCCTTCCCCCCTCCATCCAAACAGGCCATTAGTGTTGGGCAAGGTCAGGGGACCGTTTGGGGTGGGTTTGTGGAAGCATATTATAAGTGGGTGGGACAGCTTTCCGTGATTATCAAATATGATGTTAGTGATGGCTCTAAAATTTGTTTTTGACATAATTTGTGGAATGGTGAGAATACTTTAAATGAGAGATATCCCAATCTTTTTCTAATTGCAAGAGATAGAGAAGCTAAAGTGGCAAACTATATAGAGTACAAAAAGACCATTATTATTAGAATCCTCTATTTATTAGAGAAGAGAAGAACATGATTGAGAAGTAGAATCTATGGCAAAATTAAAGAATTATATTTATGAAATAAAGTTTTGACATGGGGAGGTAAATAAGTTGGAGTAAATCCCTTCAAAAAGACAAGCCTTCCAAGTGAATGGAGTTCAATATCTCCTACATTTTCTGTTGCAACCCTCTAGTGTTCCTGGATTCCTTGAGCTTTCATTAATTCTTTTTTTAATGCTATGAATGTTTATTTTTTTTGTTCCTTGTATTCACCCCATGTACTTGGAAAGCACCCCTTTTCTAATGAATTATTTACTTATAAAATATATATATAAAAACAGCAACATGAATTATTCCAATGAACTTCTGCTTATTTAAAAGGGCCACTGCCCTTTGGAATCCTGCATAACTAAATTTAGTCCTTCAATTTTTTTAACCACACCCTCACCAATAAAAAAACAAACATAATAAATAGAAGCAGCAGTCAAATAAACCCAGTGTTAGTAAAAGCATCAAGTGCGCTTATGTGCACATGCCTATTAGAGCCTAGGCACAAAACACAAAGCGCAAGCGCACGCCTGATTGAAGTAAAACGCACATTTTTCACATACAATATCTAATAACCTCTAATAGAAATATTTTGTAACATTCAAAATAAAATAAAATAAACTCAAATTTTGTATATTTTACTTATTAGGTAAGTGCAATTGTATAGTGTTTGTAAGTTCAAATTCTATGTAAGTTACTTTAGTTACCAAGGGGTTGTTTGGTTTAGTTAAGAAAGTGGTGTATTTTGTTTTTATTTTCAGTTTTTAGTGGGACCCACCACTAAAAAACTGGTTTGGTTTTGTTATTTGTATTCAATTTTCGTTTTCAGTATCCAAAAAAGTGAATTTGAATACAAAAAATGAATACATCTTTTTGTGTTTTCATTTTCAGTGAAAATGAATATAGTGGCATTTTTGTTATAATGTTGAAAATGGTTGCAACCCACCAACTAACATGTCCTGCTCAATTAAGTGAAAAAAGGTTAAAGGTGCTTTTTCCTAAAATAGGGAACAATTGCCAAACTGAATAAGGGTGTTTTTTGTAATCAAAACAGATCCCCAAACAAACATAAATGTGAAAATTGGTCCTTTTTTCTGTATTCAAATTCTAAAAATGGATACAGAAAAGTGAATACATCATTTTTTAAACCAAACACCCCCTAAGATTTTAATATAGTAAATTGAAAGCAAGTATCAATGGACAATATCATAGTAATCTAGTCATTAAAAGTTTAAACATAACATTTTATATAATTCTCTTGTGCTTTATAAAAATATATAATCATGATAGCTATGATCAAATGATGTATATGATTCATTCAACATACATCTAAAAGCGACTCCAACGCGAGGTTTTTTCATAGGATGGCCAATTCTAATAGAAGAAATAATTCTATTGAAAATCTTATGATTGATGGGGCTTTGTCTTCCAACCAAGGGGTGGCCCTCTTTATCTCGGTTTTTTTTTTGTATGAAATTGGAGATGGATCAAAAGTGTGGTTTTGGCTAGATAGATGGTGTGGATCATCTCCTCTTGCTGACTGCTATCTTGATTTATATAGGATCTGTCAAAACAAAGAAACAAGTGTGGCTAATCTAATGAGGTACTCCAATGGAGTCCTTCATTGGGAGATACATTTTTGTAGGGATGTTCATAATCAGGAATTGGAAGCCTTCCGGAGCTTCATTATTACCATTTATAGCACTCCTGTAAGGGGCACTGGAGAGGACAAGAAATGTTGGCTACCTTGTAAGAGTAAGGGGTTTACAGTTGGTGCGCACTACCATCTTCTAGTTGGCCACAGTGATCAGTTTTTCCCTTGGAAAAGCATTTGGAAGCAGAAGATTCCCTCTAGAGTGGCTTTCTTTGTTTAGACCGCTGCCTTGGGGAAATGTCTAACAATTGACAATTTAAGGAAAAGAAAGGTTTGCATTTTGGATTGATGTTATACGTGCAAGTGTAATAGTGAAACCGTTGACCATCTATTCCTTCATTGTCTGGTTGCTCTGGAGTTATGGGATATGGTTTTTGGTTTATTTGGAATTTGTTGGGTTATGCCAATGCCTGTTGTTGAGCTTTTTGCTTGCTGGCAAGGTCAATTTGGTCGCCATCGCAATGGAGATATATGGATGGTTGTTCCTCATTGTTTGATGTGGTGTATTTGGAAGGAAAGAAATAGTAGGGGTTTTGAAGAAAATAAGCGTTCTATGCCTAATCTCAAGATTCTTTTTTTCAGAACCTTATTGGACTGGTTCTCAGTGTGGAGAAACCATCCTTTATCTTCTTTTTTGGATTTTCTTGATTTATGTAATTTCTATATTTGATAAGTACACCCCTGTATACTTCCTGTGTACTTGGGTGTCTCTCTCTTTTCATTATCAATAAATCCTTATTACTTATCAAAAAAAAAAAAATCTAAAAATCAAATACCAAAAAAATGTAATTAAAAAATGTGTGTTAGTCCATGCCAGTTCCTTCACGATCAAGCAATTAATTTTCATGATTCATATCTTTTTTAGCAAAAATAAAAATAAAAAAGCGTGCCTAGGCATGCTTTGTACTTCTTCAAAAAGCGCCATAAAAGCGTGCCTAAGGCAAGCTTCATTAAATGAGCTTTTTTTGACCAGGTTGAGACCTTGAGGCTTCAAGCTTTGAGCTTTAAGTATGCCTTTAACAACACTTATAAACCCCATATTTTTCATAAACTACCATTATAACATACACACCCCATATTCTTCAGAATAAGTGCTTTATGTTTGCACCAAGACAACAGAGAAATGATAGACTTCTACAAATAATAAATATTGTTTCAAACTTATTTCGTAAATATCCATTGACCAAAATCAACTAATTGGTGATGAAATTCCGCAAGTAGCAGAATCAATATATTTCAAACAGATGCATCTATACTCTTCTATATTCCAACAGTCCCACAGACAACTTGTTATCTATTTTACTAATTTATGTTGATAAGACACACTTTGGCACCCTTGCATTCTCCTCGTAAAACTGCCTACTTAGAGTAAATGTGAAAAATCAACCAGGAAAAAAATGATAAAGAGATAAATAATCTAATTTTGACTTACATTTTATATCCATCTAAAGTGTGAACCTCCTTCAAATTCAGGATCCTTTGCTCAAAAGCAACTGCTTTTCCCATGTCATAATCTCTAACAAGAACTTGCCTCTCAGCATCACCCTGGAAATGCAAGCAAACTTGTAACAAGGTGTAGAATAGCACCATTTTAAAGTATAGCATAAGGGGGGAAGTTTTTTAAAAGACAAACAAAAAATGCTAATGAAAATAGGAAATGAGATCAAGAATTAATAAGTAATCAATAGACATCATAAAGAGCGGAGGAAGATGCATGAAGTGTTACCATATCGACCAACACATTATAGACAATGTGGTTTTCTGTGTGTAGAACAGAGAGAGTGGTTGGGTGATTTGTTTGAGGAAGCATGTGAGGTCGTATATCTAACCTACACAAAGTAAGAAGTACATCAAAGAGAGAACTAACACAGTCAAACACAAGATAGCATGCACCTGAAGAGACTCGAAATAAATAGGCATGCATCCACCTTGGTCTTGCAAAGTCATATATGACAATTGGAACATGGCCATAACTTGCTTCCCTAGCACATCCTCTCAGAACCAGAGCATCTTTATGATTAGCAACGATGAATGTATTAAGCAACCTCCCAATGGCATTTTCAACAGCAAAAGCCCACGTATCACCATTAACCAAAGTCTGAAGTACATAGTCATACAATTAAAAGTGTTTGAGAGCAAAGATACTATCACAATTATGCAGGGAAAAAAATTGAGCTCAAGAATCAAAATATATACAAGATATAAACAACAAAAAAATCATAGATCTTGCTCCCAACTGTAAAACCATATCTTTATCAAAAGAATTCTTAAAACAGGTGGTTAGGTTTTCAATATTTTGGAGAACAAAACTCTCACATAGAGGAAAGGGAAAACAGCAAAAGGTGTGCACAATTGAGAGACTTCACCAGTATTATCCAAACAACTTCTATCTCACAATATCCTGTGCCCAAGGTTTGATAAGCATTCATTTCAAAACCAAAGACCCCAATGATCAGACATACAAAAAAGACAGCTTCAGCTATGACCAAAGCCTAACTAATATTTTGATTAAAAGCTTAGCAGATGCCAATTATGAAGAAGACAATCATGGAAGATATATCACAAAATGAGCACTACTACCATACAACAAATCAGAAAGGCATGCAAAAGTATCATAATGTATATTATAATTTAAAAGATACTTTGAAGCACAAAAAGATAATATCTCAAATAACAGATCAGGAAGAATTTTCAATGCCATTTTACTAAAATTTCATATAAAAACTTAAAAAAGAGAGATGCACAAAGAATCAGAACTGCATATCCCCAAAAGAACAAACTTCCTTAGAAACATGTGTGCATGCCCACACACAATAATAATTTTCTAGAAAACATTATGAAATTTTCAACACGTTATTTATTTATTTATTTATATAAGTACCATGAAATTATTGAAATTTGGACACACAATCATCTGTTACTCACCAAATGGGCTCCAATTGGACCAATAGGCGGCTTCTTGAACCTGTCTTGATGTCTCTCAATTGCACGTAATAGGTTAATAACTTTATCTCCACCAAAAGCCGTAACCTGTAAAGAAAAGAAAAAATTGTCAATACAGTCAGCTCTCAAAATGAACCCAATCATATTGTTTTTTTTTTTTTAAATGAAGGTTGGAGTAAACATGGATCTACAACTGCATATGCCTTTTAAGGCCCTGTCAATATTACATGCATCTAGGACTGCAAGACAAAGAGTACTCCGCACCTTGTTGATTTGATGTTGATTGATCTCGCGGATGGAATGCTCGATTTCACGACGTTTCCGTTCAAAATCTTCAATCTAAAGGAAACCAAAGTGTATGAATACATTCACGAATTAGAAGATATTAGTTCAGGAAAACATGAGAGAAAATTTCGCTTGAAGTTTTAAGTGACCAGCACAGTAAGCTTTCAAAAAAATGGAGCTAACTTTTACAGAAATGCATTTTAGAAATTTTTGAAACACCCCCACCCCTTCTTTTTGTCTCCTGGTGCATCCCAAAAAATAAATTTCTGTCAACAATGGGGTGAAAAGGGTCACCATTTCAACAAAATAATGAAAGGAATTGGTGATGGAATTTAAGATACAATTTTGCTCGGTCTTGTTTAGATTCAAACAACAAACATTAATCTGTAGACATAATTGATCCACTTCAAAAGTTTCTACGTCTTTTATCTCATTGGTCATCCAATCAAACAGAACAAGCTTTTTCTTCTTTTGTGATGAATAAAAACTATGATCAACTAGGATGAGTGGTGGATGTGACAAATACTTATTTCATTGTCAATTCCCTAATTGATAGAAATCAAGACAGGGCAGAACAAGAACATAAGTCAAAGTATTGGAGAATACAAAGCGCAAGAATACTAACAAAGTATTGGAGAAAACAAAGCGCAAGAATACTAGTAAGGCCTACTTTTTCCAAAAAAAAAAAAAACAGGAATCCATATAATCAGTTAGAGGGACATACATAATCATAACATGTGAAAAGAAGAGATATCAGTGTATTTATTTGACTCAATAACCAACCTAGGAAAGAGGTTTAAGAGATGGAACAAGCATAAAGCAAAATTCTTGGAATTCATAAACACAGCCATAAGAAATTTTATATACAGTGCCAATGAGCTATAGCTCAGCTGCCACTCCGTCCTCCCATAATAATGGGATGGCGGATGAGGTCATGGGTTCAAGATCAGCCATAAGCAATTTTGTACAAAGTTTGGTTTTTTCTTCTGTTTTTATTTTTTTATATATGTTTTCTTTTGCTAGTTCATTCTCCTTGCATGAAGTAGCCTTGTTTAACAAAAAATTTCTTACTTATCAAAAAAAATAAAGATCAGCTGGGTGCATGTTAAAAAAAGAAAAACCAACAAAACAAAACCAACATCATTTTCAATTCACTAAATTTACACACGTCCATATATGGTCACATCCGCATGCCCAAACTTCAGGGGGCACTACATCCAACAGCCTAAGTCCAAGACAATTTGTACTGCAGAACGTCGAAGGTTTGTAAAAATAACGGCCAGCAGAGATTCAGATTCAACAATAAAAATCTTAGAGGGGGGAGAGAGAGAAATGAAAAGATAAAAGTTGACAGGAAAAAATTGTGCTACACAATCAATTTATCCAATGATGGTAAATATCACCACACCTCATCAGCAATTCTTCGAATTTCACTTGATCCCTCGTTTAGGCTTTCTAATAAGGCACTCTCTTCTTCCTTCAAACTGAAAGATTGTTGATTTTACTGGGAGTGAGTGGAATCTACCTTGAAAGCAAGGTAAAAAATAAATAAAAAATGCAAACTGATAAAATGAAAATTTTCAAAACCTTGCAAGACTTGAAGCAGTAGCGTCAACCTCACATTGAAGTCCCTTCAACTTTTCCTCTATTTCAGATTCCTCAGCCTGCAGTATATCAAAATAGGCATAAAGCCCATATCATATTGGAGTAACCACAAATTTAAACATTCCACATTGGTTATACTGCCAACCGCATTTTCAGAGATGGTCACGTATGACAACTCATGCTTGTCAAACAAAGACATCAAAATAAGGATCCTTGTTATGTGGCATGTTATATTCAAAGCAAGAATTCTGGACAGGAAAATAAAATCGTAGAAAGAACAAAGCAGGTGGATGGCAAAAGAAGTGTCACTTTAGTAACAAAATAAGAGGAGCATCTTTAATTTTTTTTACAAGGGTTATCACAGTAATAGCCAGAAAACACAGGATAGAGAAAACAGAAAAAGGAAAGACCAATACAAGAAACCTATTATTTATAGCCGGAAGAACAGAAACCTGTGTATTTTTAACATGCTGCTCATGAATATCCTCAATTTGTTGTTCAAGTAATCTAACATGCTTCACCATCTTCTGGAGTTGGTTACCCTTGCGGCCATATTCTTCTTCTAGCTCAAGCTTCTCTTTTGTTGCCTATGAAAGAAAGAAAAAAAAAATTCATCAAGAAGAGATGATATAAAGAAATTTAAACAAATCAACTATAACTATCATAATCAAATTAAGGGCAATTGTTGAAGAGCAAATAAAATGACTATTATAAAGGCAAAAGCTGGCCAAAAAACAAAGAAATATGGATGATAACAGCAATGCAAAAAATTAATATAAACGAACAACTCTCAAGGTAAAACTAATTAGTGTTTTTTATATGAGTAAAGTAATTGGCAAAGTGTGCATACTTCCCAACTGCAATGCTTAGAAGCAAAGCATTTCATTGTAAAGCCAAATTTCACTTTACTTGTTACCATTTACCACAAGCATAGTAGGTTCCACAAAGATTGAATTGGTCTCTATCTGTGAGACATCTTCCCTTTCTTTTCCTCATTCTTTTACATATTACAACTCCAGAGAAAATATGGAGACATTAAAAAAAAGGGGGGAACAAAATACAGAAATATTAATCATGTTTATAGTTCACATAATATAATTTCAGCAAGCCACTAGTCCTATACCTTTTACAAAAAGAATAGATATCAAAATTTCAATTTACCAAGGAAAGTGTCTGCTGCAATTCATCCTTCATTCTTCTCACTTCTGATGTATTTTCCATCATGCATGCAATTTGAGCTTTCTTCTTAGATATCCGTTCCATCAGCTCCTCAACTACACTCTGTAAAAGTCAATAGATGTCAATACACATACATAATGTTATAACATAGTTCACCTGATCAGGTTTTACATAACATAAAAGGAAGCAGGACTTGAAGGATTCCAAGAAAAAATAAACCTAACTTAACCGTAATAAAATCATATTTAGTCACGTTTCAAAAGGTAGCCCAATCAGCTGAGAACCACACCCTATGTAATGAAGTCATTGACCCCTCTCTTTTCCCCTTGGGGCCAAATTCACTAAATCAAAAAACTAAAATTAAATCATGTTTGGTCCTTTTGTTGCATTTTAGGAAAATAGAATTTAAACTTGTTCTTTATGTTTATTTGAAAAGTGACAAAACTCACTAGATGCTGACCAATCATTTTGTGGTCGATACTTTCAAAAGCAACATAATTTTTGGGAAAGTGACACACTTTGAATATAAATCAGCATTCTTTTGAAGCCAAAAAAAAAAAGTTTCAAAACAGCCAACCAAGTTTGTAACTTTGTATAGACCATTTAAAATTCAGAACTTCCCACCTAAATTCCCAAATAATCACTAGTTCTTCAAGCATCTCTTCAAGAAGTAGTAAGACACTTTTTCACCAAAATAGAAAATAACATGATGTGAAACAAATTAGCATCATATTAAAAATCAGCCAACAACTTTTAACTTAGCAAGACTTCATTACTCACTAGTTGCAAATCAATTTTAGCTTGGCATGCAGGTATACGATCCTTCAGCCTCCCAATCTTTGTTCTTTGTTCCTCGAGTTGCTTATCTACATCATATACCCATGACCAAGCAAGCTTCTTCTTCAACTGCTGTACCCGTTGAGAGATTTCTTCCACATGCTCCATGTTTTTAATCTTTCCTTGCAGCTCATCAAGCTCCTTTAGCATAGGTTTTATTGATTCCTCCAGTTCATGAACAAGGGCATTTGCAGACTTCAAGTGTTCATCAATGTTTTGTAAAAGGTCACTCACTTGCTGAAGAAGTGAGGCCTTGTAAAAAAACTGAGTATCAAGTGTCAGTATTGCATCCATAAAGTACTAAACATCCACCCAGTTGCAAAAATTACCTTAAATTTGTCTTTGTCATTCCCCGAATGCAAAAACTCTCTGCTTTTGTCTTGACTCATTATAACACAGGGATTTTCAACATCAATCTGCAGTATACAGCAGATATCAATAAGTACCTATGGAAAAAGTTTAAGTTCCAAGAAAAACACATACAACTTCTGATTCAAGGGAAGGGGGAATTTTTTTTTTTTGATAAATAAGGGAAGGGGAAAAAATTAACATATATAACTGCATTTCACTAAACTATAGTCTGCACACATCAAGTTCATACAAAAAACAGATTGAAACTAACACTTAGAAACCACCTGCCATCCGGCCAGTCCCAAAAAGGCCATCTTGCCAGACTTTTTCAGATTCAGAGTTTATTTACGTTTTCCTATATTTTTAGGTAGAGATACTTCAGGAATCTCTATTAATTCTACAATCGAACCAGCTTATCGGGTTCTATTTCAAAGGTTTATTGGCTGGGCTCAATTCAGTTTTGAATTAACAAAAGATCCAAGTTAGTTGGCATGGGTTACATTGGTTTAGGTATTTGCTATTATAGAAGAAAAAAAAATTCACGAGAGAGCGGGGGGGGGGGGGGGAGAATGAATATTTTTGTCTAAAAACTCTTTATATTTTACCCTATGAAAGTGGGAATGGCAATGTAACAGGGCAGGTTGGATCAAGCGTGCCCTGTCCCCTCTTTGAGTCAAGGAAAACCCACATGGTGCAGGAGCAGGTAGGTTGGAGGTACAGAAATATATGTGGGGTACTCCAAAGAGGTGAATGGGACATATGGGGCAGGACTTTGGAAACATATTAGAAAGGTATGGGATCATTTTGCATCATACATCCAGTATGAGGTAGGGAAGGCTCCCAAGTGCTGTTTTGGAAGAATCATTGGGATGGCAGTAGCACCTTTCAAGATAAATAACTGAAGCTCTTCAGGTTTGCGAGAAACAAAGATGCTCAATGATTATATGGAATGAATACATGGTAAGGTGCACTGGAAACCTATTTTTAATAGAGAAGCTCAAGACTAGGAGTCTATGGCTCGGTTTTTTTGGACGATTTGTATGCTACATAGATTCTTCTTCTGGTTGTGATAAATTGGTTTGTCTCACTTTCCCCAATAAAGGGTTTCAAATCAAAAGCTATTATAGTGCTCCGTACTAGAGAAGCCCATGCATCCCCAATTCCATTGGAAGTGTGTATGGATCCCCTCCTAGAGTTTACTTTGTTTGGGAGGCGGCTGTGAGAAAAATTCAGACAACAAATAATCTCCATAAAAGGGGTATTGTCATGGTGGATTGGTGCTATACGTGAAAATCAGATGGTGAAACAGTAGGTCATCTGTTGTACCCTGTCCTGTTGCTTATGATTTGTGGACTTTTTCTTCTGCTCAATTGGGTTTGCTTGGGTTATGCCAAATTCTGTCAACACTGTGCTGGAGTCTTGCACTGGAGCGTTGAGATAATGTAGTTATGGAGCAATTTGGGGGGCAGGTCCAGCTTGTATTCTATGGTGCGTTTGGAGAAAGAAATCAGCGGACGTTTGAGGGGAAGGACTTATCTTTGCCACATCTCAAGTTTTTCTTTCTAAAACCCTTTTCGAGTGGGCATCGCTTTCTTTTACGCTCTCAACACCTTCTCTGATAAAGTTCCTAGACTCATTGCACTTATGCTGCTAATCTCATAGTTTTCTTTTCTTTTTTATTGTTTCTTTTGTTTTCTTAAGCTTTGTATACTTCCTGTATACGTTGAATAATAACATTCAATTACTTATTAACAAAATATATAAAATAGGAGCACTGTGTACAAACTTTATAAAAAAATAAAATAAAAACATACGTACAAACATTCCAGACAAGGCAAAATGAGGAAAACCTGTGCAGGATAGAGTAGGGCAAGGGATTTTTTCCATCCCTATATGAAGGCTTGTATTTAGGCCCAAAAGCTTGTTATTACAAGCCATATATATAGGAAATCAAGAAAGTGGTACAAAGATCAGATCTGCAACCATGAGCCTTTAGTTCAAATAAGTACAGAAAACACTAATCATCCACTATGCACACCAAGACCACTATACGTTCACAACACCCCCCCCCAAAAAAAAAACCTAGTACTTCAATAATTTTTTTGTAAATACTAAATATCAATGTGAATCTTCATTTTTTTTTTTTTTTTTTGAGTAGTAAGAAAAATTTTATTAAACAAGGCTGCTTCATGCAAGGAGAATGAAGTAGCAAAAGAAAACCTATATACCAAAAAAAAAAACCAAAAGAAGTGTCTGTTTGGCAAACATTATTTTATTAACTTATTTTACTATTCAGCTTATTTTTACTACTATTTATAGGTTCCATTGCACTTTTTAGTACTATTCATGGGTCCCACTGTACTATTTCAGCTAACTTTTACCTTTATTTATAGTATTTTCAACAAAAAGTGTTCAGATTCAGCAAAATAAATAAATCCCAAATGGACCCGAATAAAAAAGTAAAAAACCAAACTATGTACAAATGATAAGAGAATCTAGAAACAACAGAATGATAAAGAAACACTAATATGTGATACAATATGATAAAGATTCAAAGAAAAGATTAGAGGGAAGGAAGAAAAGAAAAGAGGGAAAAAAACCTATCAAAGAAAAGGTGGGGGGAAAGAAGGAAGGAAAACAAACATAAGAGGTGAAAGTGTTTGGATACGATAAAATAAAGGCTAGATATCACCAACTTTGATGTAGACTTCCATTAACAAACAGACATGCAAATTTTGATCATAAAGACTTTCAAACTTCTAAACAGCTACATATTGGAAAGTCAAGTGTAGAAGAAGCCAAAGTAAATAAAGAGGGATGAAGTGGGATATATGGGGAAGAGGATACAAAAGGGCTTCCATCACAAGCTTCTTCTTTTCTTTTTTTTAACGTCTCCCAACACACATTACCTTAACAAGGAACTCTCCCAAGATATATACTCCATCCTAGCCACTGATTCTTCCAATTTATGGTGATCCAAACTTATTTAATATCAAGCTTCTATGACAACTTAAGTCGGACATAGCCACTCCCCAAATCATAAGGACATAGCAAAGAATAAAATACACTAAATTATCAAAATATATAAATGAATTAATTAATTCTCGGTCAAAAAATGGAAACTATGAGGTTCAAAGTTTATAATTCCTAACTTTTTTTAATATTAATACAATAGAATTTGAACCTCTGACATTTGCTCCATGATAATTACTCTTTATCATTAGCACCAATTGGTTTTGGGTGTAGGCAAGGTTCGAACCTCAAATCTCTACATATTCATATGAAAGAAGCGTAATTTTTTTACCCGAAAATTTTTGCGTCGGGTGCATTATGTATTTACTAATTACTTTCATCAACTAAGCAATCAAAACTAAAGTCCCTCATGTATAAATACCTAGAAAGCAAAGGCATAACATTAACTAATTATCAAATAATGCTGATTTAAATACCTGGTGGGGCAATGTATATGCATAGTAACCCATTAAAAAATAAAAATGAAAATGAAAATCGCTTTTCTGAGTTCTTAATATGCTCACATTAAAATGTTCAACAATCTCACGAAGGTCATCTTTCCGACTAGCAACCTTTCTTCCTGCAAAATTCCTCCAAAGGAAAACAAAATCAAATAAGTACCACAACCTCACCAAACAATCATTTTAATAAATATAATCAGAAGAGATTATTAGAAAGAAATAAATTTCATCAGAAAGAAGTATGAAAGTAACCAACACAATTTCTTTGCAGAAGACATCACATAAAATGGTTTCATTTGTGGGTTAAAGATTAATACATTTTTTAACATAAACAACTTGACACTTTGATTCCATAAATGCTATTCTAAATTTGTACTGCAACATAAATTACACCATCAAATTTCAAAAGTGTTGGAAGCTAGAATCATGTTTTATTCAATGAAGTAAATTAATTAGGGACATGCAAGATCACAGATCTCTTCTTAGCAGTGACAAATTGCATGATTATACTAAAACTTCATTTTCTAAAATATTATTAAAAAAAAAAAAAGTGAGAGAGAGACAGGCAGTTGGAAAGAAAATTAGCAACAGTCACACATCATAACAATCTTCTCATATAATCAACTTCTAGGTGTTAAATGTGTTAAAAACAAAGCAAGGTAAACTAAAACTTCCATAAGATGCTATAACCAAAAATGTTAAATAAACCTTGTCTATTTTGGGCAATAGAGAACATACAAAGCTACAAACTAATAGAAAAGCAAAATCAAAAGCATCTGCAAGCCACATTAATGCAACTCTCATGGATTACATTCAAAAGTTTCCCTTTCAACAGTCTTCTATTTATCATTTAAATTACTCTGCCCCTTTTAATAAACTTTGTCTACTTTTGCGTAATTTGTTCCAACCAAGGGCATTGTCACCAAATTATCTATCTAAAGCACGTGATCAAAGATATTTATCTAACCAGTTCAGAATTCAACTTATCAAAAAAGGTTCTCACAATATTATGAAATAAATAAAAGTTTTCAACCAATCAAACATATATCATGAGATAAATAAACTTCCTATTTATTGAAAAAAAAAAAAAAAAAAAAAAAAAAAAAAAAAAAAGGAAGTATTACATAACATAAAATACATAGCATAAGCCGAAAATTGAAACCTTGGTGATCCTTTAAAACAGTGGTGCTGGTAGATTCAGTTATTCTGCGCTCTAAAATTATGGTATCGCCATATATTTCTGGCTTAAAGGCATCTTCACCTTCATTTTTTATTTCCACGCAAACAACAGCGTAACTGCAAAGAAAAAATAGAAGATAAACTAAGAACTTGATAAAATAATTTAGTCTCAATATGGAAATCAAATCAACACATCATAGATCCATTTGTTGACTCTAAAGGCTCTCTTTTTCCTTCCTTTTCAGACTTTTAGCATCTCCACAAATAAATGATCACCATTTAAAGGTGGCTGCATACATTTTAATCACCTTTTACATAAAGTGAAACCAAGTGACCATTCAATACCATTATCAAAACATTTTAGTATATGTGTATATGCGTATTATATACAAGTATATGAGTGTATGCTAAATTTGGAAAATTATGTATAATTAGGTGTTATAATCTCTCTTTGAGCTTATTAAACCCCAACGAGGTTACAAAGGAATGGTAACAAGTAGAACATCAATCACCTTCTCCATTTCAGCATCCACATCAGATTTTATAGCATTGATTTAAACTTCCAATAAGTAAAGGAATATATTTCATTTTATTGTGCAAAAAAAGACCCCAAACAAAAATTAATACGGAAAAGCAAAAATAAAAATTCAGAACTCACAAACCTGCAACCAGTTTTTATAAAATCCTTCAAGGTGGATGCTCTCTGGGTTCCTTTCGCTCGGCACCCAAATGCAACACATAAAGCAGTCAAAATTGCACTCTTACCACCTGTAAACCCCAAAAACCAAACAACATTTCACACATAAATTAACCCAATAATATGCCACCACTTACTCAACATTCATATCCCCAACCTAACTAGTACATAACCATACACTAATAAACTCAAAAATTAATTAATATATGAATAAAACTTAGGTACAATACCTTAAATGATGTTCCTTAAGTTCCCCTCTTAAAATTCAATCATGTGGCTCCTTAACTAAAAAATACACTTCCATTCCATAAAAAAAAATCCACATGGCAGAATCTTAAGAGGAAAAACTAAGGAACAACACCTAAATACTATACCTAAGTTTTGCCCAAATGATAATAGAGTTATGACTCCGGATAGAATAAATTAACAGAATCATGTGGCCAACTCTAACTAGTCTATTAATGATCCACAGTTATGACTCTAAAATTTTGGGTTTTTTTTTTCCAACAGAAAGCCTTTTTTAAAGACAGTTTTCCAGTGTTTGGTAGCGTCAGTAAATGTGGGTCAAATGAAAACATAAAAGTTGTCTCATTTTCAAGAGGTTGTTTACCACTTTTTATTTTCCAGAAAACAATCTAATTCTCATAGTTACATGTTTTGAATTATACAAAAAATACTAATAATTTGCTGCACCCCCCAAACACTAGAAAACATTTTCCAGCTCATTTTCACGGTCACTACCAAACACAGGAAAAATGACATAGCTTTCCAGAAAAAAAAAAAAGGTTTCATTTTTCCAGAAAACGTTTTCCGTCGAAACAAACAGAGGCACATTATTGTTGTTGTTGTATGAATAATCCATTAAAAACAAGTAAAACTCAAACAAGTAATAGTTATCGCTATTATACTACATAAAATTCAAAAACCCCAATTCAGAACCAAAGAACGATAATTTACTAGAAAGTTCGCAATTGAAACAAACACATACAAACACTGAGAGAGAGAGAGAGAGAGAGAGAGAGGCTTACTTCCATTTTGACCGGTGATGAAATTGACCCACTCGCCGAGCTCGATTTGGAGATGGCTATGGCACATGAAGTTCTCCATTCGGACGTTCTTGATAATGCCTGCGCTCGAACGACGATGAAGGATGGGAATGGAGCGGGAGGAAACCCTAGAATCGGCCATGGCTAAGGCTTGGATTTAGGGTTTTCTCTGCGAACCCTAATAGAGACGAAGATTTGATTTTGAGGTTTGGGAGTGATCGAGTACGAACGAAGGTTTAGAGATGGAGAGAGTGTATATGGCGGGAAGAGGGTTTTGCTGTGTGTGACTGAGGAGTACAAGTTACCTAAAAAAAACGTTAACCGATGCAGTAAAAAAATATTTATAGAATGCAACATTGAAAAATGTATGAATTTTACTGTTTAACTCCTAAAATCGCTCCATCAGCCAAGGTAAAAATATGTAAATTTACAAAGTTATTATAATAAATATGTAAATTTATATCGATATTATTCAATTTACATATTTTATTCTTTTTTTAGGTATTTCAAGACTAAATGAAGATAATGAATACATTGAATAGTGTGGTTATTGTGTATGAAGAAAGATAAATAAAGTAAAAAAATTTAGAAAATTTGATATTTTAATATAATGTAGTGTAAAATAAATGGTGGGATGTTTTGAAAAGTAAATATATATATATATATATAATTAAGTACTCCGCTCTTAATTTAAAATAGACATAATTTTTAGCATGAATTGATGTGAATATTTTTATAAAAACTTTTTTATGAGAAATTTAAAAAATAATTTTTTATAGTTTTTTATATATTTTTTCATAAAAATTATTCCAAACTTTCTGAAATTGATTTATTAATAAATACTCTAATAGCATCACTTAATTAGACTTTGAGCGTTAGTCATTTCTTTTTCTTTTCTCTATCTAATACTTTGCCAGCATAATTCATTAATTAATTTGATAATTTCACTTTAAATTGATTTTTTTTTAAATTATTATAATCTATGATATCAATCGCAATTAAAAGTTAATATTAATCTAATTTGTTTAGATAAATCATGCAGTAGTTAAAAGCTAAAGGTGAATGGTCATGTGGATCAAGAGAAATTGCTCTAACAAAAAAATATACATATTTCCATTTGTTTTGTCCCTTTTTATTTGGTTTTCATCTATTCAATTTGTAATTTATAATTTATAATCATAATAAATATAGCTTGAAGTAGACTTTTTGTTGATCTCATATATAAATATTATGCTACATACATAAACTTTTAAGACTTTAATTTTACACGTCATTATTTTAATATAAATATATATTAAAAAATTGAATTAAATTATATTCTATATTTTTTATCCTTCCATTATAATTTTGGCATATCCAAATTTCTTGAATGGTATGACATATAAGTTCATATACAAACATAAACATAATAATTTTCTAATAATACTAGAATATATAAGTCTAAATATAAACACTATCGCAGATAAATGTCTATTATATCAATGACGTACTATAGTTATCAAATTTTATATTTAAATAAAAAGAAGTAAATGAATGGTAAAAAAAAATCATATTATATCAAACCTTTCCATGCATTGCACATGCTACCAATTAGTTTAGGAGAAAATAGGCATTTGCCCATTTCGCCAAAACTTTTCAGCAAAATGTCACATATCTAAAATTATTTAGGGAAATGCCCCTATTTTGATATTCGATTTTCTAAAAATTGAGTTTCAATTTAAAACTCGATTTTTGGACAATCAAGTTATAACGAACTGAAAATTTTAAAAATAAAAATAAAAATTTTTGGAGTTCCTCGAGTTCATGGAACTCAAGTTCCTTGAAAAAATTCAAGTGGAACTCAAGTCCCATGAACTCGAGTACTTTACATGGAACTCGAGTTCCAAAAAAAAAAATAAAAAAAAATATTCTAAGTCCACGTTCGCTATCGAGTTTCAAAATAGGGGTATTTCCCTAATTAGTTTCAGACATTGGGCATTTTGCTGAAAAGTTTATGAGAAATGAGTAAAAGCTCATTTTGGCCAATTAGTTTACCTTATTTTGTATTTTTACCACGTCTTCTGCAATGAATGGAAGTAGGAGTGTTTACCAAACCGAAAAAACCGTACAAATTGTAAAAATTGCACCAAAACTGTCTGTAAAATGATATAATTGCACTACACCACAAGTAACAGTGCACCGCATTACATGGTAAAGTGCAGTTTGCGGTTTTATAATAAAAAAACTGCACAAACCACACCACACCACACACTCACTCACTCACTCACTCTCTCTCTCTCTCTCTCTCTCTCTCTCTCTCTCTCTCTATATATATATATATATATATTTATTGAATATATCATTAATATGTTAATAACCCTAGTTTTCCAAAAAAAAAAAAACCTAGCAAGTGTTGATTAGAAAAGTCAGCCCAAAATAAAGAAAAACTAACTCAATAGTTTAAAACTTAGCCTAAAACAAAGGTAAAAATCAGTTTTGGGCTAAGTAGGAAAAGCCCAAAATTTGAAAAATATATCAGTTTTAAATTGCATATTATACACCGTATCGCACATGTGATCGCAAAAATAAGATGTGGTGCGGTTATAGTTTTGGCTAAACTCTAAATCGCACCGTACTGCTTTGCACCACATGTGTGATCACAAAAATAAAGTGCAGTGCGATTATGGTTTTAGTTAAACCGCACCACAAAGTGCGGTGCTAAAAATTGTCCAAAATTGTATTGCGAACACCCCTAAATGGAAGTTTATATGTGTGTGTGTGTGGGGGGGGGGGGACTATGACCCAAAATAACGTATTGGGCCTTGGGCCTTGTCCGAGGACACTAACAAGTCCGAGGAGAGAAATATGACTTAGGTGATCTACTTTACAAGCCTCATCATTAGGAGACAAAAGGAAGAAAGTCTGAGGAGGAACTTCTCCTCAGACACGACAAACCCAGACCAAGTGTATATTCAAGCGGTTGAAATACGCCCCCTGAACACGTGAAAGAGAAGAAAACTCAAAATATCTAAGGAAAAACTACCACCACCACATTAAATGCATTACAGCTACTTTTCTGACTGCATTAATGTGAAGAAAACTCATGAACAGTGTTGCCTTGGCTGCCGTAACTTACAAAGGACTAAAAGGGATGTCTAATGGGATGGATGCTCAAGTGGGGGTCCAGGTGATCAACAAGTGTAAGACCCAGATGATCAGGAAGAGCCTATTTAATGTAGAGAAGCCTCCATGAAGAGGAGACAGCGAAAAAGAAGAAGATAATAATGTAGCATGTAAAAAAACTCTAATGTGGTGATCTGTATTCATAAATAAAATCCTAGTCTCCTCGGACAGAAGGTCCTTTGATCATAATAGCTTTTATTCTTGTCTGTTTGTTCCTTAATCTCATGCAAACCATTGCTCAACTCATCTAAACCTAGTTCTTTGACCCATACTCTACAAAATTCATTGTATCGGGCTTTTTGGAGCAAGATTCCATACGGTTCGGGTTTGGGTTCCAAACTTTGTCCCTACAATATATATATATATATATATATATATTTCCCCCTCACTTTTTTTTTTTTTTTTTTTGGGATTTAATCTCCTCTTGCTTTTAGCATTTCCATTTCATTTAGAAAACATAGATAGCAATCAACAGTAGTTAACTAACACTCAAAAATTCAAGTGGGATAACTTGTTGTATGATAAATCACAAGAGAGGTTTGTGTACTTTCCTTTACAAATAATAATGAAAAAAAAGTGCTAAGAGTTTTGCATTGAGAGGGAAGCATCCTCAACCTTGATTGAGGAATGCCCCCCATTTTCCCATGAAAATCATATAACCATCGTTTTGGTTTCAAGTGCATGCAAGCGGCACATAAATATAGTCAAACGCTTTGAACGTGATCTCAACTGTTTGCAGCTTAGCATTAGACTTTTTTCCTGCCATCAATCAATGACACAAACGTGGCTCATAAAATGAATGGCTCGGCCCACGTATACATACATATATACATACATACATACATATATATATATATACACACACACCATTTAGTAAGAGATTGCCTCATCAAGTTTTTATTTAAAATTTAATATTGTTGGACTTTGTGGAGCCTAATTTTGTTTGAACCGGTTTGACGATCCGACCCGACCCAAATAATATTGCATGGTTTTTAATGAGAGATTTTCTGAGGCTTAGTCCATGGAGCGGAGGAGCACTCATGAAATTTTTTTTTTGGCCTGTTTTGTGTATAAAACGCAATTGTGTGATTAGGGTTTGTTGCTGTTGTTGTGTTTTTTTGGGAGAGAGAAAAAACTGTAGCCGCACTTTTGTATTTTTTTTCCTGATAATAGTGAAATTCCTACAATTCTGTGGACATAGGCAAATTGCCGAACTACGTAAATATTGTCTTGTGCGTGTGATTGTTTTCTTTGGCGTGTGTTTTCTCTATTTTTTTGTTTCTCACATGTTGGGATTTCGGTTAAATTCCCTACAAATACATCATATCATATTTAATAACATTTCAATAAACTTCCAGTTGGGTTGGATTTTAGGACGAGTATTAAAATTAGATGAGTGTGATTGTGCATATTCTTTAATATGTGATATGATGATATGACATATTAGAATTAGAACTGTAGTTGCACGATTTTCCTGGCCCAAATTCTATTGATCAGGCCTTGGCCCAAGGCGCAACCCACAATAAATATTTGTAGAGGATGGGTCAAAGAACTTAGTCTCAGTGAGCCTATTCGGTCTGATACATGGACAATATTGTTGTAGAAGATAAAAAACACAAGAATGGATCTTTCACGTATGATTCTATTTCTTCAGTTCTGAGTACAATTTTTTCGTCCCCTTCTTTGAGGGACTCAACTAAATTATATAGTTCTCTTGTTCTCATCTCAACCTTACACTTGTTGATCATCTAAGCATCTACTTGAGCACCTGTCCCATCAGATGCCCTTATCACTCCCTTTGTGAGTTGCAGAGGCCAAGGTAGTACTGTTCAGGGGTATTTTCCTCATTAATGCGGCCAAGAGGGTGGTTGTGGCGCAATTAATGTGGTGGTGGCAGCTTTCCATGAGATATTTTGGATTTTATTCTTTTTATATGCTGGGAGGATGAACTGCGATGGTTGGGGCGAGTTCCTCGTTTGGACTTCGTAATGTCCGAGGAGGAGTTACTCCTCGGATAGGTTTCTTTGGCGCTACTGGGCCTGAATAATGTTTTATCTGTGATTTCTCCTCGGACAGGATGCTTCTCGGACGGGCCTGTAGTTAGATTAGCCCATTATTTTAGGCCGAGCCCCACAATAGCCCCTCAAAACTCCGGTTTTTATCTCCTTCCGAGGAAAAAAGCAGGGTTTTGATGTTAGTAAGAGGTTAGAAGTAAGGAGAGCGTGGGGTGCGCGTGCGGACAGTTACGTTGGATGCGCTACAATTTACGAGGCGTGGCCATTTACTTCTGGAGGCGTTATGTTTCCCTTATCCAACGGTGTGGCGTGGATCGAACGGCCATCGTCGTTTTCTCGAATTTTTAGGCAGGAGCGATCTTTTCTCTCTCCTCCCGGCTATATAAGGCGTCAGAGGGGTTCAGTTTTTCTTTTTATCTGCATCTCATAAACCCCAGAGGATTCCAGAGAACTCCGTTGAACCCCATAGATCTGCGAATACTTGCGCCCGCTAAGCCACCGTAGCCGTTTTTCGTGAGGCGTCTCCTCCAAGAGAGATTTCCAGGCATCCCATTGAGCGTTTTGTGAAGGTATCAGTGCATTCCGTTCATTTCGTCGTTTCGATTCCCTCCTCGGACTTTACTTTTCTTCTCGGTCTTTATTTTCATTCCTCCAGTTCAGCTCAAATGGGTAGATTCGAAAAACTAGTAAAAACTCCGGCCACTATGGAGGCCTTTAGGGCGAAATACTGCATTCCCCCTGGGGTGGGGCTGCAGTACTGTTCTTTCGAAAGAGTGTTGACAGATAGAGGCGAGGGAGAAGTTGTTATCTCCATGATTGCTTTCATAGAGGGAGGGATGACACTTCCCATGCGTAGGATTACAAGGGAATACATGTCCAATCATAGGTTGACGCCGCATCAGTGTGCCCCGAATATGTTCAAGATACTAGGCTGTGTAGATGTCTTAGACGAGCGGATGAATTTAGGCCTTACTTGGCACGATGTGGCTTATCTGTACGAGTGTCACCGCCTCGGGGATGAAGGGTATTATCTTAAATCCCGATCTGAGGTCGTTAGGTTGATCTCTTGTCTCCCGATATCCAATAAGACCGTGAAGAATGACTTCCTTATTACTTCAGGGGAGTGGTTTGATGGTATTCATTGTCCAATTCGGGCAGGAACCCTAGGTGCGACATCTTTAGGGCCAATCCTTTTTGGGAAAGGATTTAGTATTGGGGAGTTATTTTTCTCGCTTTCTTTGTAATTGGAAAATTTCATGAACTAACCCCACTTTTCTTGGTTGTTTGCAGATAAAGTTCACGTCGCTCCTCGGATAAACTTCGTGAACGTGCCAACGTTGAACTACCTTCTTAAGTCGTAGATTTATGTTACCGAGGACGGACAGTTGCGTGCGGCCCATCTGGTTCTGGGCTATCAACCTCTGAGCAGCTCTTTCCAGGCTATCGGTCACGCCATAAGGGCTGGCAGTCCGAGGCTGGCTAGGATTGATGTGTCCAAGGACGGGTTCCTAGCTCAACGTGATCTGCCACCAGTCGTGCTACCCGGCGTTAGAGATCCCTACTTAGCAGAGCAGTTACCTCCGCCAAACGAGCCTAGCGTTGCTGTTCCGGTTGAAGAGGAAGCTGAATCATCTCATCTTTCCCTTGAGGAAGAGATAGACGAGTTTTATTTTGAGGAGGAAGTTCAGCAAACTCCCTTGGTGGAGCTTTCTGATCCTGAAGGAGAGTAGGACCAACATTCCGCAGTTGGTGTTCCCTCACTCGTCATCTGCTCAGACGATCCCTTGGACGAAGAGGTAGAGCCCATGGCAGGAAAGGGAAAAACTCTAAAGGAGTTGATGGCCTCCCGAGGGAAAGGTCAGTCATCGAAAGGTCAGTCAGCAAAGGGACCAACCCCGTCACAGGTCAAAACCCTTCCTCCTGTGGTCCCTCAGGACTCCTCGGACCTTGGCCTTAAGGTTAATCCGGACCTGAAGAAGAAAAGGCTGGTTGACACTCCTGAGGAGGGTGAGGTGGTTGCCCAGCCGACCAAGCAGCAAAAAACCACTCGGGCGCCAAGGAGCAGAAGGAGTAACTCCTCGGAGAGCCGGGATGAGGAGAACCTTGCTGAAGTGCGCGCTACCCCGTGTGCATGGAACCCCAAGGTTGAGCTGGATGGGGTTGCCATCCCCTACAATGCTTCGGTCCGAGAGTATAACCGAGGCCGGGCAGGGTACGTGGCTGATGCCTTAGAGCAACCCCTACTCCTTCCTCGGGACATGGAGGCCTATAGGCGGTTCTCTCAGCCCGAGATCTTCCTATCCCTTAAAAGGGATCTCGCGATGGTAAGTAATCATTTTACTGTTTCATTGATTTATTTAACCTCGTTAGATTTTTAAGACAATCTTTTTTTCGTTCATAGATTACTCAGCAGGTATTTGTGGCTGAGGAATTTTGCCGTGGTAACCGCAGTCGGGCTGAGGCTGAGACCCAAACTCAGACGGAGATGGAGAAAACCTTGGGGTCCCTTAAGCACGATCACCTTGAACTCACGGAGAAGTTCAAGGAGTTGGAGCAACGGCGCAAGAGTGTAGAGGCTGGTTTGAAAAGTGCCGAGACCTAGGCGGAGGACCAGCGCAAAGAGCTGTACTCGACCCAGATCAATCTTGCTACTGAGAAGCAGGCAGTGCTGGATCTCAAGATTACTCTGCAAAAAGTCGAGGATGAGCTGCGGCGGGTCAAAGAGGAGGCTCAGCTGATCCGTGAGGCCGCAGAGGCTGAGAAAAGTGCTGCTCGCTAGCTTGGGGCCCAAGAAACGAAGGCCAGGCTATCCGAGGAGATCTCTGAGGTGTGCAGGGACTACTGCAGCATCTCATGGGCTCATGCCCTTGATGCTGCAGGAGTTCCTGCCGATTCGATGCTAAGACTGCCCGAGAGCATTTTCTATCCTGCGGAGATTCGAGAGAATCCTGATGACATCCAAGTGACTTCAGAGCAGGATCTGGCGGTGCCTGATGCCGTCCTTGTGCCTGATATGGCGAAGGATTTCGCCACGGACTCTACCATCGAGGTTCCTCCCCCTCAGCCCGAGCAAAAAGAAGATCCTCCTGCTAAGGCTTAGCTTTTTAGGCTTTTAATTTTTGTATTCCCTTCTACCATCGAGGCTTAGCTTTTTTTTTTTTTTCAATGAGAATCGTCCTGTTTTTGCGCTCTTTTGTAAGGACTTTTCTTTGTATTGCCCTCGGAATATTAATATAGAATGTTTGCTTTGCTTTCTGTGGATGCATGCTAGTATCGCTTCTCCTTTTTTATAAACATTTGCAGCGACATAGATAAATGTAAACGGTCAAGATAAAAAAGGGTTGTTGGGCAGTGCATTTGTTGGGTTGCAATGGTGCTAGACTGCGCACACACCTTAAAATGATTTCCTTTAAGTAATAATCTCCCAATCTATCATAAGTAATAATTTCCTCTAAGTCTATTGTCCGAGGAGCCATGCAGGACTTAGGTTCTGTTTAAAACTTATAAAAATTGTCATGAGTATTAATTTCCCCTAAGTCTGTGGTCCGAGGAGCCATGCAGGACTTAGGTTCTGTTTAAAACTATGAATAGTTGCCTTAAGTAATAATTTCCCCCAAGTCTGTGGTCCGAGGAGCCATGCAGGACTTAGGTTCTGTTTAAAACTTATAAAAATTGTCATGAGTATTAATTTCCCCTAAGTCTGTGGTCCGAGGAGCCATGCAGGACTTAGGTTCTGTTTAAAACTATGAATAGTTGCCTTAAGTAATAATTTCCCCCAAGTCTGTGGTTCGAGGAGCCATGCAGGACTTAGGTTCTGTTTAAAACTATGAATAGTTGCCTTAAGTAATAATTTCCCCTAAGTCTGTGGTCCGAGGAGTCATGCAGGACTTAGGTTCTGTTTAAAACTTATAAAAATTGTCATGAGTATTAATTTCCCCTAAGTCTGTGGTCCGAGGAGTCATGCAGGACTTAGGTTCTGTTTAAAACTATGAATAGTTGCCTTAAGTAATAATTTCCCCTAAGTCTGTGGTCCGAGGAGCCATGCAGGACTTAGGTTCTGTTTAAAACTATGAATAGTTGTCTTAAGTAATAATTTCTCCTAAGTCTGTGGTCCGAGGAGCCATGTAGGACTTAGGTTCTGTTTAAAATTATGAATAATTGCCTTAAGTAATAATTTCACCTAAGTCTGTGGTCCGAAGAGCCATGCAAGACTTAGGTTCTGTTTAAAACTTATAAATAGTTGCCTTAAGTAATAATTTCCCCTAAGTCTGTGGTCCGAGGAGCCATGCAGGACTTAGGTTTTGTTTAAAACTTATAAAAATTGTCATGAGTATTAATTTCCCCTAAGTCTGTGGTCCGAGGAGCCATGCAGGACTTAGGTTCTGTTTAAAACTATGAATAGTTGCAAATAGATCAGTCGGCACAGGATAATTACGAAACAAAACATGGGCTAAGCCATTTTCATTAATAATAATATCTTCTGAGGTTATTTACATTCCATGGTCGAGGTACAATTCTTTCATCCAAATCTTCTAGATAGTAGGCACCTATCCCGGCCACGGACGTTACATGGTACGGTCCTTCCCAATTGGGCCCCAACTTGCCCCAAGAGGGGTTCTTTGCGCTGCCGAGAACCTTCCTCATCACGAGATCACCTGGACCCAGAGGTCGCAATTTAACATTGGCATCATATCCCTGCCTCAGCTTCTGGTGATAGTAGGCCATATGAATCGTTGCTTTTTCCCTTCTTTCCTCGGCTAGGTCTAGACTTCTTCCCAACAACTCGTCGTTACCGTTTGGGGTAAACGAGATAGATCTTAGCGTGGGAAAGTTGTTCTCGATTAGGAGCACGGTCTCTGCCCCATAAGTCATCGAAAAAGGGGTCTCACCGGTTGACCGTCGTGGCGTTGTCCGATAGGTCCATAGGACGTGCGGGAGCTCTTCTACCCATCTCCCCTTTGCCTCATCCAGCCTTCTCTTCAGTCCGTTCACTATGACCTTATTCACGGCCTCAACCTGCCCATTTCCTTGGGGACAGGCGGGGGTGGAATATCGGTTAATGATCCCAAACTCGCGGCAATACTCCCTGAAGCCTTTACTGTCGAATTGAAGACCATTGTCGGAGATGAGTGTACGTGGAGTTCCGAAGCGGGTGATAATGTTCTTCCAGATGAATTTCTGGGCATCCACGTCCCTAATGTTGGCCAAAGGTTCAGCCTCCACCCATTTAGTGAAGTAATCGGTTCCAACTATTATGTATCGCTTGTTCCTTGCAGCTTTGGGAAAAGGTCAGACAATATCAAGACCCCATTACACGAACGGCCACAGGCTAGAGAGGGGGTTGAGAACCCCTCCGGGTTGGTGGATATTCGGGGCAAATCTTTGGCACTGATCGCACTTCTTAGCGTATTCTTGGGCCTCTCTTTGCATGTTCGGCCACCAGTATCCTTGGGTGAGTGCCCTGTGCGCCAGCGACTTTCCTCCGGTGTGACTTCCACAAATTCCCTCGTGCAACTCTTCAAGTAGAGACTCAGATTCTTCTGGATGTACGCAGAGTAGGTACGGTCCAGAATAGGAGCGCCGATATAGTTTGTGATCCTCTGATAGCCAGAACCGAGGAGCGTTCCTACGTATCTTCTCGGCCTCTAGTTTTTCCTCTGGTAAGATGTCGCTTTGGAGGAAGTTCCTTATGGGGTCCATCCAGCTGGGACTCTTTCTGATCTGATGGACTTGGGCTGGGTTTTTGCTGATGGGACCTGCCTGGGCTAGATTTTCAACAAGGATCAATCGCGGCAGATTATGTGCCGTGGACGTGGCTAGAGTGGCCAGCGAGTCTGCATGGGTGTTTACACTCCTGGAAATGTGCGTCAGATTGAAGGACTCGAAACCTGTCTGCAGGCGTTTGACTTGTCCTAGATACTCCTACATTCTAGCATCTCTGACTTCCAGCTCACCCATCACTTGTCCAACGACCAACCTGGAGTCCGAGAACACCTCTATCATTCTTCCGCCCAATCTTTGAACCATCGTCATCCCTTGAAGTAAGGCTTTGTATTTGGCTTCATTGTTCGTAGCCGAGAATCCAAGTCTCAGTGATTTTTCAATGGCAGCACCGTCCGGCGATATCAAAACTATTCCGACCCCAGATCCTCTTTGGTTGGCCGCGCCATCCACGTAGACCTTCCAATGCAAGGTCCTCCCTGTTGAAATTGCGCCGACCGATTTTCCATCCATGTCTTTCTTCTCGGTTATTGTTTCTATAGAGGGTTCAGCAAACTCCGCTATCAAGTCTGCGAGGACCTGACCTTTGATGGAGGATCTGGGCATATATTTGATATCAAAGGCCCCCAAGAGCGCACTCCACATGGCGATCCTTCCTGTGTAGTCGGCGCTTCGAAGCACTGCTCGAAGGGGAAGCTGAGTTAGGACGATGACCGTATGCGCCTGAAAGTAATGAAGGAGCTTCCGTGTGGCATGTACTATCGCCAGGATTGCCTTTTCTAGAGGTAGGTATCTCATCTCGGCCTCATGCAATGATTTGCTCACATAGTAAACCGGTCGCTGCACCCTATTATCATCCCGTATCAGTACCAGGCTTACAGCATGGGGAGCTACAGCGATGTACGCAAACAGCACCTCGTCTGCCTCAGGGCTGGACATGATGGGTGGTCGCGACAGGTATTCCTTAAGTTGCTGGAAAGCCCGAACACAATCCTCCGACCATTCAAACCCTTTCCACTTGTTTATCAGGAGGTAAAAAGGTCGACATCGGTCCGCTGATCGCGATATGAACTGGTTTAATGCTGCAATCATACCAGTGAGCTTCTGCACTTCCTTCGGGTTCCGAGGAGCCTGCAGGTTGTTAATTGCCTTGATTTGGTCGGGGCTTACTTCTATTCCCCTGTGGGTTACCATGTACCCTAAAAATTTTCCCGACCCGACCCCGAATGAACATTTGGAAGCATTCAACCGCAACCGATGTTCCCTTAAGATAGCGAAGATTCTTTCAAGGTCTTTCACGTGCTCAGACACCCTTTTACTCTTCACAACCATATCGTCTATGTAAACCTCAATGATCTTGCCCAGCTGTGGCTCGAACATCCAGGTCATCATCCTTTGGTAGGTTGAGCCGGCATTCTTTAGCCCAAACGGCATTACCTTATAGTGATAATTTTCGATGGGCGTCATGAAAGCTGTCTTCTCCTGGTCTTCTAGCGCGAGGGGTATCTGATGATAGCCCTGGAAGGCATCCAGGAAACTCATTCGAGAGTGGCCCACGGTTGCATCCACCAATCTGTCGATTCAGGGCAGGGGGAATGGGTCCTTTGGGCACGCCTTGTTCAGGTCCGTGAAGTCCATGCAGACCCTCCACTTCCCTGTCTTCTTCTTTACCACCACCGTGTTTACCAACCATTCGGGGTAAAAGACCTCTTTAATTGCCCCTGCTCTTTTCAGTTTTGCCACTTCGTCTCTTACGGCACTAACATGTTGCTTTGAAGGGTGTCGGGGTGGCTGCTTCTTCAGAGTGGAAGAGGGGTTGACGTTCAGGTGGTGACAAATAAGGCTAGGATCAACTCCCGGGGCGTCGTAGGCGTCCTATGCAAACACATCGACATTCCCTCTGAGAAATCTGATCAGTTCCTCTTTTTCTTGAGAAGGCAACTCGGAGCCGATCTGGAAAAATTTCTCCGGATCGTTGTTGACAGCGATCTTATCTAAACTTTCACATCTTATCTCCTCGGCTGGCCCATCGCCCTGCCCCGTCGAGGTGGCTGGTTGCTATAAGCTCTCTGGGGCCGAGAACTTGGTATGGGGCCTATGTAAAATGGCGGTCACCATACACTTCCTGGCCTCGGCCTGATCTCCTCGGATCTCATCTACTTGTCCTCTGGATGGGTATTTTACTTTTTGGTGAAGTGTGGAGGTTACGGCTTCTAGGGCGTGGATCCATGGCCTGGCAACTATTGCGGTGTAGGGTGAGTAAGCGTCGACCACGATAAAATTCACCTCTACCACCTCCGACCCAGTTTGTATGGGTAGTCGGATTTGCCCTTTTGGCGTAACAATCCTTCCTTCGAAGCTGAGAAGGGGGGAATCATAGGCTGTCAAATCTTCTGGCTTCAAGTTCAGCCCCTTGTATAGATTAGGGTACATTATCTCTACCGCACTTCCCGAGTCTACTAACACCCTTTTTACATCGAAGCCCCCAATTTTTAACGTAACCACCAAGGCATCGTCGTGAGGTTGAATAGTTCATCTCTTATCCTCGTCCGAGAATCCCAGTATCAAGGAGCTTCCCTTTCTTAACCTTTTGGGTTCCCTTTGCTTGTTCCCGGAGGGGAGCCGATCAACAGCTAGTACCCTGGGGAAGGGTTGCCCAGTTCTTCCTGGTGCGGCGAGGATGACATGAATCGTTCCGGTGGGGGGTCTTAAGGACACCTTCTCTCGAGACTCCTGCACTGCTTGACCGGGATGGCCGCTTGAGGGGTGCAGAAGGTGACGCAACTTCCCTTCTCGGACCAACTGATCTAAGTGATTCCATAGATTTCTGCAATCCTCAGTGGTATGCCCATGGTCCTGATGATAGTGGCAGTACAGGTTTTGGTTACGTTTGGAAGGGTCTCCAGCCATCTTTCCCGGCCTCCTGAAATAGGGCTCGTTCCTTACTTTCTCCAGCACCTGTTGTACCGGCTCCCTGAATACGGCATTCACTGTCTGCGGGTTGCTCTGTCCAGTCTGTCGCGAAAAATCTCTCCTCGGCTGGCTGAGGTTATACCGTTCCGATCTAAAATCACTTGCTTTGGGGGGAATGACCTTCTCCTTTCCCCTTCCTTGCAGTTGATCTTCTTCCACCCTTTTGTACTTGTCGATCCTATCCCTCAACTGATCAACGTTGGCAACCGGTTTACCAGTAAGGGATTTCCTTAAGCCATGCTCGGTAGGGAGTCCGCTTTTGAACGTGCTGATAGCGACAGCATCATGGTTGTCATCTAGGTCGTTATACACCTCCCAATATCTATCCGAGTACGCTTTCAGAGTTTCACCTTCGTGCATGGATAAGGACAATAGTGAACCGAGGGGTCTGGGGACTCTGGTGTTGGTGATAAAGCGGGAGCAGAAATCCCGAGTGAGCTGCTTGTATGAGCTTATGGAATTTGTCTTCAGGCCGTTGAACCACCTCATCGCCATTTATCCCAAGCTGGATGGGAAGATTTTGCACATAAGGGCTTCATTTTGCGAGTAGATTGCCATTTTTTGGTTAAACTGACTCACATGCTCTACCGGGTCTGCTCGACCGTTATAGATGGCGAATGCCAGTTGGTTGAAGCGTCGAGGCAGCTTAGCCCCTTCAATTCTATATGTGAAGGGGGACCTTGAAACCTGATCCAGCGCCTTCTTCATGGCATCGTTTCCCGAACCCTTGCTGGATGTGCTCTTATACTTCCGCACAGGGCGTGGTTGCTTCTCGTAGGAAAATGTTTCACTTGGGGGGTCCTTGACCTCCGTCGGTAACTTGCATCCTCCGTATTAGAGGACTCGTCTGAGTCAGAAGGAGATCGTTTTCGCTGCACACGTCGTAACTTCCTTTTCAGATCATCTATCTTTCGCTGCATGGCCTGGTGACTATTTCGCCTCTGGGACACGTGACTACCTATCTGAGTGTGGCTCTGGCTTATCCGGATAGTATGCACACTTCCCTCACGATTCCCCCTGCCGCCTGGGTTGGCGGGGTTATTTTGCCTCTGGGACTCGGCGGGTTGTGTCTGTTGGGAGTTAGCCTGGTGAAGATTCTCCTGGTGTGGACCTAGTTCTGCCATGCTCGACCGTAGTGCTAGCTGATGCCCTAGTTCTTCCCACAGACGGTGCCAATTGTAGTTGCACGATTTTCCTGGCCCAAATTCTATTGATCAGACCTTGGCCCAAGGCGCAACCCACAATAAATATTTGTAGATGATGGGTCAAAGAACTTAGCCTCAGTGAGCTTATTCGGTCTGATACATGGACAATATTGTTGCAGAAGATAAAAAACACAAGAATGGATCTTTCACGTATGATTCTATTTCTTCAGTTCCGAGTACAGTTTTTTCGTCCCCTTCTTTGAGGGACTCCACTATATTATATAGTTCTCTTGTTCTCATCTCAACCTTACACTTATTGATCATTTAAACATCTACTTGAGCACTTGTCCCATCAGATGCCCTTATCACTCCCTTTGTGAGTTGCAGAGACCAAGGTAGTACTGTTCAGGGGTCTTTTCCTCATTAATGCGGCCAAGAGGGTGGTTGTGGCGCAATTAATGTGGTGGTGGCAGCTTTCCATGAGATATTTTGGATTTTATTCTTTTTATATGCTAGGAGGATGAACTGCGATGGTTGGGGCGAGTTCCTCGTTTGGACTTCGTAATGTCCGAGGAGGAGTTACTCCTCGGACAGGTTTCTTTGGCGCTACTGGGCCTGAATAATGCTTTATCTGTGATTTCTCCTCGGACAGGATGCTTCTCGGATGGGCCTGTAGTTAGATTAGCCCATTATTTTGGGCCGGGCCCCACAAGAACGTATAAAACTTAAGTTCTACTTCACATCTTTATAGAATTTAATTGACCTATATATAACTTTAATCAATTTTTTCTTCTCCGTTTGTATATTATTATTATTATTATTAGATCAGTAGCTTAAAATTTACTCTAATATTTGAACATCAAACAGGATATTAATTGCTTATAAATTGACCATAAGTCCCATTAAAAATTTGCCCATAAAGGGTTGATTCTTGAGTGGCCACAGTCATCATCAACCGTCCACAAGAGGAAACACATCACTTGAGTGCTCATATCAAGGGTTACTCGTTGGCACCATATTGCATGTGAACTTTAAAATTAAATCAACAAAATTAACCACAAATTGAGTGAAGAGAGGTTTTATTGTAAGTGAAAGTCCCTCCTTTGAATAAGATCTTGGTAATTCTTTAGCACCATAGCGTGTAAACTTTGAAATTACATCGAGAAAAGATCCATGTTTGTATTGTTGTGGTGAAATTTCTTTTTAGAATGATATTATTTATTATCTTTAATCCATGTTCCCTGCATTATTTATTTATTTATTTTTGGTAAACTTCCCTGCATTAAAATCATGCTTTGTCTTTCTACATTTCATACTAAAGATTCGTTTGTGATGTGACCCATTAAGGCATATTATAAATTTCAAATTTTTATTTTTATTTTTTGGCTATGCACTATTTGTTGGTCATACCAATCTCTTATACTATCCTCTCCTGAATTTTGTAAGCAAATTACTTATGATAAAAAAAAAAAAGTATAAATTGACAACAACATTAACTTTTCAAAATTATAATTAAATTTTATAAAAAATAATTATAATTCAACTAGAACTCTAACTCATTGAATGGGAGAAAATCAATCTAAAGGTGACGACTAGGCACATCCAAAGACGTAATGAAATGCAATGCAACATATGACAAGTTTCTTGTTACAATACGTTTCTTTATAACATGACGTATATTTTAAAGTTGACAACTCAACAGAGTTGATATATTACTGATCAGTTGACGTGGATGGTTAAAACTGACGTGTCACATTATAATTGTATAATGAAACGTGGTCATAACAAGAGACATCCACATAATCAGAAACAAGAAATCACTAAATGATTATACCAATCTATTCTCCATTTTTGGGAAGGTTGTTTCTATTAAATTGGATTCAATTATGTCCCATAATATGAATTACTACCGAGATAGTGTTCTAATTGAATTGCCATTAGATTGTATAATTTTTTTGATGTTTGGTAAAACTGATAACTACATTATTTTTCTTTTAACTTCAAGGCAAAATATGCATTATACTTTTATTTATATTTTAATAGTTCTTGTTAGGATGAGAAATCAATCCCAAAAACCAAAGAATTAGGGTAACCTAATTTACAAGCCATCTAAAATAGTGAGTCAAATTTTGTTTAGTAAAACTCTATTGAGGTCATTGAAAGGAGAAACAAAAAATAGGAGAAAATTTACAAGCACAATCATATTTCAAAAAAAAAAAAAAATTTTTTTTTTTTTGAGAAACAAAATTTTGATCTATGGAAATAGGCTATTCTTAATTTCTTACAAAAATAATTATTTGAAAACAGCTTTTGATAACACATGTATTTTCTACCACATTCTATTTAATGTGAATTTTAAAAACATGAATTGTATTTATTTATTTTTATTTTTTTAAAGCCGAACCAAACGGCTGCTCAATACATTTTCCTTTTTCAACCAAATGACTGAAATGAGAGATTATGTTGATTACCTATATCTGCACAAATCCTTCTATAGTAATGACTCTAGAGCCTTACCCTTTGATCATCCATCATATAACACAGAAAACTCATCCAATGGTTCACGCTCTACTTTGTAGGAATAGCCCATATCATATAAAGACACCTTAACTTTTGACACATTCATTCGGGACCTTCTGGTTTTTTGCCCTTTTGGTTATGGAATAGAATACTTGTCACCTACTCCTTTTAAGTTCCCTCACTGAGTGTACTTGCTCTCCTTGAGATTTAGAGAGAGAGAGATATATATATATATATATATATATAAAGGGTGAGAGTTATATAGAGAGAAAGTTTTCATTTTTTTTGGTCAAACAATGGAGAAGCATAGAATCTGCAAGATCTGCAACAAGCGCTTTGCTAATGGGAAAGCCATGGGAGGTCACATGAGATCTCATCTGGCAAAGCTACCCCTTCCTCCAAAGCATGAAAACTCAGCCCAAACTGAGTCAGCTCAGACTCTTTCACCATCTTCATCCACCTCTCTTAATTTTCACCATAGAAACAATATGATGCAGTCTTACAGATCCATCAACGGTGCTGAGCTGTCTACCGAGGAGGCTACCTTTCATGGAGAAAGTGATTCGGACTCTCACCTCAAAAACACAACTCGCAGAAGATCCAAACGCCCTCGTAAAATTGAAACTGAACCAGTGAAGTTTTCTGCTGAAGAAGTTGCTATGTGGCTTTTAAAGCTCTCTAAAGATAAGTGGACAAAAGGAAAAGAAAAAGTTAAACAAAAAGTTGAAACTGATAAAGAAGAAGATGATGCTGAGGAAGAGGAGAAGGAGGATTATTCAATATCCAAGATTCGCAAGAAAAGTCACTCTCAGACTAAGTTCAGGTGTGAGACTTGTAGGAAAGTTTTTCCATCTTATCAAGCTCTTGGCGGACACAGAGCTAGTCACAAGAAAATTCGGAACAATGATGAGGATGATCTTGAAGACGATAATGACAATTTTGTGGTTGATGAGAAAGTTTTTGAATGCCCATTCTGTTTCAAAGTGTTTGATTCTGGTCAAGCATTGGGTGGGCATAAGAAGGTGCACTTCTCCAACTTAGGCAATGGCAATGCTAATGCTAGAAGTTCTGCTAGAAACAAGTTGATAGATCTTAATTTACCGGCTCCTGTAGATGAGCATGAAGTTATCTCAATTGTGTCCAATGCAGCATAAGTAATAGTTTAAAGTTCATGAAGCAAGTTAGAGGTATAATTTCATGCTTTTTTATTTCCTTTAGTTTGTACATACATATATATATGTGATCTGAAACTCTTTAGATCATTTTGACAGTTTCATACAGTGGGGTTTCTTTTGGTTTAATTTAAATGTTTTGCTTTAGACCATTATCAATTCCTTTGTTACTTTTTTTTGATTCCTGAATAATTTCTTTGTTACTTGGTAATGTGGGCATGAAGTTTTTGCATCTAAAATGTTGATAATTTGATAGTTCGTGTGAAAAAGGCTAGAAGTGGCCATAAAGATCATGACTTTCTATGTTTTTTAGGAGTTTCATGGAAAGAGGTTTTAAGATGAGGAGTTTGCGGTTGTTTTTTGCGTGCAGATGTTTAAGCTAACTGTTTTCCATTATTTTCTCGTAGAAAAAAAGAAAGAAAAACAAAAGGTTATTAGATAAAGAGAGAGAAAGTCTGTATGACAACCTTTTTGTTTTTTGTTTGGATATGGGATTAGTTCCTACCTGTCACCACACCCTTTATAGTTTTGTACAGTTGGGTCTTGGTGATGAAGAAGTCAAGAGGTCGAAGCTCTATATGCTTTCCTAGTTTTCCTTCTTATCTCTTTTATCTCTGAATTTGACGCTATATAGTGCAGCCACAATCAATCATGACTTGTGGACCAATCACATATTGTCATGTCACAAATCACAATTGAAGGATTTCATTCTCAGTCAGAAACCATCAACCAAGCCCATCAAACCCACTCCTATCCATTAATCTTACTCTTTTATTTTTATGTTATTTATTTGCTTCAATTATGGGGAGGAAGTGAAAGAGACAGACTTGGGAGAATATTAGAAAAAAGCTAACCCCCACACTTCTTTTTTTGATATGCTAATTGCTAAGCCACCCTTCAATTCATGTGCATAATTGCATTTGATACACTAATATTTTGAAAACAATCCTATTCAACAACTAGAGTATTAGGCTTTCTAAATTTTTGACATTGATTTTGGGCTAAATTGATTTACATCCCTTTCAATTGTTGCCGTTTTTAATGTCTAGCAGATGGTCCCTATGTTTCTCTTGAAATATTACAATACTGTTTTGCTTTTTTGTTTTTGGTTTTTTGAGAGTACAATATTTTGTTTTTATACATGTCCAATCTGTGTCAGAATCTAACATTGATTCAAAGTGTTGTCATCCAAAGTGCTTTTCACGTTTTAAATTGTTTTATTAAACATGGCATTAAACACGACCCATTGCATTCAGCTAATTGGCTCATGGCCAATTTAGACATTTTCTTAATGCTTTTTAAGCATTATTCTATAATAAATGTTTAGGAGAAGCATATATCTAATCAAGTATTAGAAATTATTTTCTATACCCTATGTCACTTCCTTTTCACATAAATGTGGATTCAATGTATGAAACTTTTACACAAAATCTACCTTTAAGTGAGATAAATGTGTAATACGTTAAATATATAGAATAACTTCGTATAAGATAAGTATATAACTAGTATCCAAGTCCTCATGTGACTCCAACCTTTCACAAAGGAGACTTTGAGCCCCATAGATGATTTCCTACAGTTTTCAAGAATCACTAATTTTGTACTTCCAAACCACCTGTTATCCATGGTTTTCATTAATTACCTTTGTCACCTCCTCTACCAGTCATAACATTTTGTGGGATATAGAGATTGGCTAACTAATTGTGTCATACCATTTGATCTTGTTTCCCCTTTAATTGCACATTTTCCTGCAAATCCTCACTAATTTAGTTTCTTAATCCCAGCAAATTCTCCCTAATTTTAGTAAACGATATGGCTATATTTCCATTTCAGTTTTTCTTATAAGAACCGTAACATCTATTTGTGAAGAACTTTGACGTTATGTTTCAATTACTTTTTTCAGTATTTGACCATTTGTTTTCAATTACTATATTTTAATTGGTCTTACATTAATGTTCCTGTAATCCCAACCATGACTATAGAAAGTATGGTCTTATGGAATGGGAGGAAATCATAAATTAGTCATCATCATAATTTATTAGAGTGGATGGGGTTCTCTTTAATTTCTTTTTTCTTTTCTTATTTTTTTTCTTCGTTTTAATACTTTGATTTACATTAATTGGTAGATTTCAGTTTTCTAGTAATTTCTTTTACCAAAATTGTTACTTGATAAATATATGTAAATTTTCAAATTATATGCGAGCAAAAGAAAAAACCTAATATGCAAATCTTATAGAGAGAGATAAAGAGAGAGAGAGAGAGAGAGAAAAAAAAAAACCCTATTAGAATAGCTCTAATTTTTTAGGCTCAATAGTCCAATTAGCTCAACTTTTCATTCTTTTCTTAAATATTTTCCTTATTCATATTACATATATATATATATATATATATATATATATATAATACATGCATAAAGCACAATTTTTGTAAGATTGCCATATTTTTTATTTAATTATATGATATAATCTTTATCATTGCTGCAAAATTATCCCATAGCCCACAATAAAAATAGTTTATAAGCTGTTCAAAAAATAATCTAGCATCCGTCCTCTTTCTATAACCTACTGCGGTTCATTTTTTCACAAAGCTTTTCTATTGATTTTTTAAGTTTCTACTTCGTTTCCCATGCTAATACTAAACCCTCCCTCTCTCTACTCAGGCTTTCCTGCACTCCCTTCTTCATACATTTCCCAATATTTATGTGATTTTCCAGTATGCCATATCTTGCTTCTCTCATTTTCATACTCTTCCTTCCTCTATTTGAAATTCCTTTTCTTTCTTTTTTCCTAATAATTCAATAGTCAGGGAAAGGAGAATTAATTTGGACTCTAGACATTTCTATTGAACCTCAATAGATATCAATTAAGTTACAAAACTTTTGACTCTAATTTCAAATGCACACAATTCTAAAACATTTTATGGAAAAATATCCTCTTACCAAAACCTCCTCCTGAGAGAGTCAAGGCTGTTACATACCTTTGCAAGAACTTCAAAGGTGATATGGTGTACATAGGTGGGGAAGGTTTGGGCCACTATCTTTATCATTGTTCATCTTTATCCATGAGAGAAATTTGTTTCAATCTTAGCTTCTAACCTTTTACTTTCAAGACAACTAGTCAAATTTACTTACAACAACTAAAGAGGGAGGTTTGAACTTTAGTTCTCCTAATTAATAAAAGAGAACATGTAACGCCACTAAGTTATAAAGCTTTTGACCAAACCACTATATAATTTAGATGAAGTATTTCTTGTTGTTATCATGTTATGAAACTTTGGTTACGACTTATGTAACGAATTTTTTTTTTTTTTTTTTTTGAGAAAATTTTATGTAACAAATTTAAAAGTGTTATATATATATATGTGTGTGTGTGTGGGGTTAAGATAATTTCAGAAGAAAATGACATGGCATGCCCTCACATGATAAAGGATGGACCTTGCCACAGACTTAATAAGTGCTCATGCGTGGGCAACTAGGCGTGTTTAAGATAATGCCAAGTTGTTTTAATCGAACCTAATAATGATAATAAATTTAATGGACTTTAGTAATAGTTTCGGATATATACTACAGTATTATATATGATTATATTCTATATATTGTATTCCATGAAATAAAAGAAAGGGAAAAGAAGTAAAGAACACATACTGTCTTCTTATTAACCAGTGGGCGTGCTCTAATTTCTGAAAGAAAAATGATATGTTCACAATATTTTTACAACAAATCTAAAGTAATCTTAGTGTTAGGTTTAAATTTGAACAAAAAATAACTAACCACCTATAATTTGTTACAAAAATGTTGAATACGTGACACATCTCTTTTCGAAATCACAAAATCCCTCAAAAGTAGGAAGTTATAAGTTAGTTGGCAAAATGAAGTCTACTTTTACATAACAAAATCTTACAACATATTCATTACTATGCAATCTTAAGGGAAGGATTTAAACTCAGATATCTCTATTAAAAACATTATGAGCATGGTCCACTAACTAATTGTGTTACAAGACTTTTATCGGGAAAAAAATAATCATTTTGGCATTACTTAACATTAAAGTGCTTAAAATTAACATGGCCTCAACTATTACTATCTTTTCTTTACACAAGCTTTCTATTCATCTTATACATACTCATGTGTCTTCCATTCTCTAAAAAGTGTAGAAAGAAAAGATTAATTTGAGTTGTCAAAAGTTTTTAAATTAGTGAGTTGGGGCCAGTTAATAAAATTTGGTGTCTTTGAATAAGGGACTAAGTTTGAATCCTAGCTACACCTAAAATCAATTACTGTATCTTGACTTCTTCTTCTTCTTTTTTTCTTTTTGGTTGTTGAGAAAATACTATATCCTGACTTGATGGGGGTAAAAAATAATAATTATAGAGCCGACGACACACATTTAGACCATATTATATCTATATTAAAAAAAAAGTTTATAAAGTAATTCAATTTTCCAAGTCAAAATATTGGGTTCATACTCATACATATGGTGGATCCAAATCATTGTCTATTTTCTACTACCCTAGGATCTTGAATTTGTAAAATTGAAGCTTCATCTCTTTCTGTGTTCATTGATTTGTTATATGTATATCTCATTGCCGAACCCTCACTATTGAACCTAGAAATAGTGATCAAGGTGAAGACTATAAGCATGACATATCTTAATTTAAAGAGAGTGTGATGATTTGGCCATGATGGTGATGCCGTGATGGTACCTCTTGGAATGGCTCCAATCAAGGAAGCAGCTATTCCCAAAACAGTACTGATGGCTCTAATGAGTTTGGATTAGTTTTTTTTTTTTTTTTTTTTGTTATACAGTTTTTAAAATAATTTTTTATACACAACTATACTTTTATCAATCTTCAACAAATAAATTTTTAGTAAAAAATTAATCCTGACACACAGATGTGATAAGATAACAATTTAGAGTTGTTAAGCCTCATTTATCGATTGTGTAGGATTAAATTAACATTAAAAAAAGTCTTGTTTTGTTTGTTTGTCCCACCTAACCCCTCCGCAAACCACCAAAAAAAAAGGAAAAAAGAATTGAGTTTGCCACTTTTAGTTCATGAACCTCCCTCAGAGTTTAGTCAGCTGTTGTTTCATTTTTCTCCCTTAATTTGGCTGAAAAATGACCGCTACATTCGTCCAAACAAAACTTAATTAATATATACTAAGATAAATCATAAAAACATATCGTATTAATCTTTGTATCTACTTATAACCTTCTTACAAATAGTTAAGGATATATATGACAATAAGAAAAGGTGAGGCAATAAGCAGATCATGGTGTCCCTTCCCTTATTAAAGTTAATAAGATGGGAAAAACCTGTATGAGATGGGAGGAATAGGATTGGGTGGAGACATATTGTCATTCTCAATAAGGTGACTCTAACATTGATGATAGAGAGATGGGTCGTCGGGAAAAAAAAAAAAAAATGGAGTGCTGGCAATGATAATGTTGAGAAAGTAAAAGAAGTGAGTGTGATGAGAGATGATAATAGAATATATAATAAAAAGAATATAATATATAATATATGTAAATAAAATATTATATATATAGAGAGAGGGGAATGTAGTTCTTTAATATCTTTGAAACTTCAAAAAATAACCTATTATGGAATTGAAAATAATTTAATATTCTCCATTTGTTTTGATGAAAAATATTATTTAAAAATAGTATTCTATATTTTTCAATATTAATTAGTAGTATCTAAAAAATTGGCCAAAGAAAAATTATTTATAGCCAACGAAAAAAGTATAACTTATTTTTTAGTGGTTGGTTTCTAATAGAATATTTAGGAAAATAATTTAATCTCAATTCAAGTTAAATAAGGGAAATTAAAAGATAATTTTTCAACTCATTTAAAATCGTTACCAAACCAAAAAAGAAAAATATAATTTTATAAAAAAAATATTTTCTTAATAATAACTCATTTTCTAAAACACGTTATAACAAGCTAATTTCCGCTTTTTATGTATGCTCTCTATTATTTTTTTTTGTTTTTAAGAACCCATCCATACTTTTTTTTGCTGAATATAGAACCCATCCATACTCACAAATTCAACAACACAAAGCCAAAGAAATATAGAATTTTCCTCTTCGTGGAGGCCTTGACTAGGGACTATTTTTGCATGGCGTACGTGTTGACATGTTAGTCATATATTAATTGCTCAAAGACGTGCTCTCAACTTCTCACTTCTTAGACCTTATTACCACTTTTTATACTCCTTCAAACCCTCTTACCAATATCTCCAACATAATCTAACCTCAAAACCTCCCCACCAAAAAACAATAACACAAAACAAAAACACAAAAAATGGAAACCACTCAAACTCGCCGCCGCCTCTCAGTCTCGTTGCCACCATCGCCTCCGCCTCGCCTTCCACGAAGCCGAAGTACATCTACAACTACAAGCACAACCGCAACTATTCCAGCCACCACATATACACTACACCAGAACATTAGTAATTCATGCACACCAAAGTCAAGCCCAAGAGTACTACCAATCGTCACACCCCGCCCCAAATCAACATCAAAATCAAGAACATTGTTCAACAAAAACGAAGAGAACATAAACACTTCTTCAATCACCATTTCAAGCACCCAAAAGAAGCAGCAGCCAGAGAATAACAACAACAACAAAGAAGGTTTAGGCAATAAGTTGTTATTGCAGCGTGCAGGTAGTACTAGTCCACGCACTAATAATATCATTGGGGCAACAAAGGGAGCAAGGTCAGTCACGAATTCTCCGTCTGCGTGGGCTTTATCGCCGGGACGGACTTTGGGGAGTCCGGTCATGAGGCCTGAGTCACCAGGGTCCAGTGGAAAGAGAGTTAAAAGTGGTGGTTTTAGTGGGGTTTTGAAATACTTCAAGCAGAAGAAAGTTTCAACATTACAAGAGGAAGAGTTTCATAGGTTTCGGGTTATGCATAATAGATTGTTGCAGTGGAGGTTTGTGAATGCAAGAGCTGAGGCTGCCATGGCTGGTGTAAAGAGAGTTGCAGAGGTAAGCTGTCTATTTGCATCAGCTTACTTTTATTGGTTTATTAGTACTTAAAAACTATATCGTGTAAACTAGAATGATATTTAGAAGAAAATAAATAAATAAATAAATAAATAAGTTGTACCTAACCAAATAAATAAAATAAGTTTAAAAATAAGCTAAGTATAATTATTCAAATATTCAATTGCCTAATGATTAGAACTGGCCTCGAGCTATAATTATTTGGAGCGTTTTTGGTCAATGGTCATATTTACAGAAGAAAAATGATTAGAACTCTAATGCTTCTCTCTCTCTCCTTTATTTTATTTTATTTTTTAATTTATTTTTTAATTTTTAATTTTTATGGTTGGGAAGGGTGGTTCGGCTCAAAACATGCACTAAGAGATTTGCCAATTGAAGTACAAAACTACTAATGCCTTTTCTTTTCAACTATTCTTTCTAGAGTAAAAGTAAGTACAATTTCTAAGTTGTAAAAACCCATACCTAAATTATGTGCTCGTAGGCCTAGACTTCAAGAAAAGATTTAAAATTTCAGAGGCCATTTTATTTGAAAAGTAATTATAAATTTATATTGTACTATTAATGTAAATCTTATATATGTACATCAAAGATTAAAATAAATGTATATGATATTTTACACATTATTTACCCTACAATGTAAATTAATCTTACAATTGTTAGTACAATGTTAACTAAAAATTATCCTTATTTGAATCATTTCTGTGTCAACCGTATTATGATATATTGCAGCTTCACCAATGATAACGATGAAATGGCTCTGTATACTTTGTAGTGTCAAAATTTAACTTCGTTGAATCAGTAACTCTATAAACTCAAGTTATTGTATATTTCTTTTATTGCAAAGTAAAAATATTTGTAATTGTTTTTCATATCATTTGGATTCTAGAAATTGTCTATTCTAATGTTTCCCAGCTGATCCAAAAGTTAAAAGACAAATGCCCATACGAGAAACTCAATTCGAAAACAATCATATTAGAAAACAATCATATTGGGTTATTTTCAAATTTTCAATACAGTTTGTAATGAGAAATTTATTTGAGGATGGCACGTCTTTATAACTAGCTTGTCTTTTTAAAATACTTTTCAGGGTAAAATATTTTCTGTATGGATTAGAATCTTGAAATTGAGAAAAGCCATATTAGAAAAGCGAATTGAAATGCAAAAGTTCAAACTTGAGATCAAATTACATCAAATTATCAACCCACAGATTTTACTTCTCAATCAATGGGCAAAGTTAGAGAAAAATAACCAAGAATCAGTTAGCAGAGTGGTAAGAAAATTATCAGGAATATCGGTCAGGCTTCCTTTAGTCGAAGGCGCTAAGGTACTTCCTTTTTATTTAATATTTTTTGGTAGTATCTATGATATGTTATGTGTGTGTATATATATTTATATTCCTTTTCATCTCTCCCTCCCACCTACTTTCTTTCTTTTACATATATATATATATATATATATATATAACATTCTTTTAACCAAAAATAAAATAATCTCTAATCTTTGTTAGGGGAATGGAGGGTTGACATAAGCATAAAAGATTTGATCTTGATTTTTTTTTTTTTTAATTTTTAAAATTTTTTAATTTGTAAAATATATAATTCGAGGTCCAATATGATGTCACCTTTCATACTTAACAAAATTTTATAAGTTATTTTTTAATTGATGTATTTCTTAACAAACCAATTATTCGATTATATTTTCTTGTTGTACCTTTCATACTTAACAAAAAAAATTTGAAGAGATCAAAGATCAAAAATTACCTTATTATATATAAAAAATAATTTTTTTATTTATTTTAAAATTATAAATAAAACTCGAATTTATGATTCATAGTTAATAATATCCAATTAAATACAAAATTTAGTTTTTGTGTTAAGAATAATAAAAAAGTGCAATCTAACTAAGTACTAATTTTTAAACATCAATCTAGTAAAAAAATTATTGAATAGTGAAGTATTAACAAAAAGTTATCACGTGGAACTTAATTGTGTCGCTATTTATCATTACAAACAAAATCTTTTTTTAATTGTTTCCTTCGAATTTGAATAATAATTGAACAGGAGAAGTCTCTGTCTCATGGCATTTTATATTTCTATGCAGACTTTTGATGAAATTTTATTTTTATTCCTTCCTCAATCCCCCTTCCAATTAAATTGTCATTTTTTCTAAAAATTTAAACTATTAGTAAATTTAATCATTTAATTATAATTTTAACACTTTTCTTCATTCCCAATCATATGGTAGGCTGAAGAGGGGTCTATCTACCAAGCTTTCAGCACAGCCGTGGGAGTTTTGGACAGCATTGAAGCAACGATTGCCAAATTCTTCTCAAAGGTACAATTTTCATTTGTGATCCTAAGTACCAAAATACATGAAATACTCCCACTTTCTTCATCTTTTGAGGCTATATTTTCTTGAATAAATTTAACTGCTGAATCCATTGGAATTGAATTTGGTATCTTATCCAAATAAATTTTAAAAAAAATTCTATGCACTGGTCCTGTGAAATCCTCAATAGCATATGTTTAATATTGGACATACAGGTCAACTAATATAAGTTTCGGTTATATTTCAGCAGATTGAGACTGTCCTTTTTATTCTTACAGAGCTCAGAAGCACGTTTGAACTAGAAGATGAGTTTCTGGAGGAACTGGAGATGGCTATAGCCTTGGTTTCTACATTATTGGTAAGCCTAGAATCTTTTACCTTCAAACATTTTTTATTTTTTCTTTCAAAGGTGTCTGTCTCTATGTGCATTTAAATAGGAGTAGTTACATAAGAAATGCATTACTTTTGCTATTACAATTTTATTTATGTTTAATATACACAATAAGGTTTAAAATCTTTTATTTTCATTTTATGATAATTACTCCTTACCATCCACAATGAAGGTATCAATGAGTGTTCTTTTTGTGGTAGATAAGTTTTCATAAAAGATAGGGAAACATATAAAAATACCTTTTATTTTATTTGCAACAATAATTGTCTATGAGCTTTTAATGAAATGAACTCATTTGTCAACTATATAAGATACTAATTAATATTCATATGAAGGATATTTTAACCAAAATCATCCTCTCCAAGACTTGGACAAAGACTTTATTTTTGGTTTTTTTTTTTTTGGTACATATAAATTATAAAATGACCCAACCATATAGAGATGCTAGACAAACCACCAAACATATCCTAGTCTCTTCTCTTTTTTTAGCACCATCTGAGAGAACTCAGAAATGAATAAGAGCTTGGATTAGGCTTTGATATAAAATTTGAGGTTCTGGCCAGTTAAAATCCACAACGATTGTAGCCCAAATAAGGAAAACCACGTTGCTATAGGGGCTACAACCAGTTCCGCTTTTGATTTTAAAATTTCAATAAGGCAGGCCCAATCAAAATATCAATAAGCAAACAAATGAGTATTAAGGCCCAAATGAGGAAATAATGCACAGCTAGAGTGGCTACAAGCCTACAACCAGCCTCGGCTTTTGCCATTTGAAACGTGTAACCTAAGGGCTAAGGCCATAATCGCCAAAAAGATAAAGTGACTATAAAAAAAAATGTGGATTTTAATTCAAAATTGCTATAGAAACAATTTATTTTACAAACTTTCTCGCGTCTGTTAAGTGACAAGTTGTAAGTAGTAGACTATTATTTTTATATAAACTCATTATTGAAAATATTTTTATTTTCTACCGCTCACAACTTGTTATTTTAGTAAGTTAAGAAAAAAAAATTATGAAATAAGTTATCTAGATTTTTTCTTTTTCTTTTTCTTTTTTTGGGATGAAAAGAAACAAGTAAGATTCGACAGTTTAAACTCTAAAGTTATAGGTCTCCTAGATAAATTCAAATTTTGTAGTAGTAATAATAATAATAATAAAAATTTATACAATAATAATTTAAAAGCAAAAATGTAGTATTTATTATTCCTAAGCTCCGAGCCACATCATGATAGCATTTCGGACTACTTCGGTCCATTTCGGTATATTTCAAAAAAGAATAATATCAATTGAAAAATTCCAAAAATAATAAAATAATATATTTATAAAAATAGAAAGATAGTAAATACTTTTCTAATTTTTTTAATTTTAAGAATGAATAATTATCTTTAATAAAATTTAAAGAATAAATTATACATTATATCACAATTTAAAACACGCAAGCGTGTGCGTCGGCCACGGGTAAAAAAATAAAAGTTAAGTACTGCTGGGGCCTGGGTCAAATGGGACTTCAATGGCCCGGATGGAGGGTTATGAAGACACAAGAGACCCCAGCTTGACTGAGACTTAGCGATGAATCATGAAAGAATATTATCATTACCCCAAGTTCCACTAGTAGTGTTTGAGGACCTTGATTAGCGTTTGGGATTGCCTGTAGGCAACTTCTAGAGAGAATGAAATAATATAAAGTAAAAATATCACATGCATATATACCTGTTTGAACCTTTCTTGGGGGCTAATTATCAACTTGTTGAAATATATATATTTTGTCCTTCTATAAAGTTATAAAAAGATTTTTTGAAGAGCAATCAAAGGTGGATAAGCCTTGTGGATTGGGGAATATTGAATATAATTGGCGCGCTTCAACCACCTTATAAATAAATATTTTTTGAAAACACTTTGTAAATAAATATTTAAATTGTCTATTTATCATTGGTAATAGTTAAATTAAGTTCAATGTAGTAAAATATGTAGTACAAGTAGCACTTCTCAGCCAAAAAAAGAAAAAGAAAAAAAAAAGTAGTACAAGTAGCACTACTCTAAAAATAATATTTTCAAAACTTATTAGAAAATCCAATAATCTTTAGACCATAGTACTTCTGTATTCAAAAGTCTCACTCCTGTTTTTTGAGTCTCTCTTAACAGGCAAATGAGGAAAGTGTAAATGTACATCTCATCCAAGCTGCTAAGGAGTCAAGGAGAGGCCAAGGTCACTGAAAAGAAGGGTGTATAATCTATATACATATATAGCTGAAGTTTATTATAGAAAATTGATATTCTTGGCCTCTGAAAAGAAGGGTGTATAATCTATTTACATATGTAGCTGAAGTGTATTATAGAAAATTGATGTTTTGTAGGCAGCTTCCATTCATCATATTAAAAGTTCTTCGTTAAGAATTGGGTTAGTTTTATAACCACTCTGCCTTTTTTATTTCTCTTTTTAATTTTAAATAAAGTTTTCTACTAAATCAGACTGGAGGAATTTTCTATAACTCATTACGTAATGGATATGAGACCACTCACGTGTATTAAACCGCATAATTCATCAAATCATTTGAACAAATCACAGCAGCTCATATATATAAATAAAATTACCTGTGGGTACTTATTTGATTTTCCATAGAGGGTTGTAGGAACTTTAAAGGACTGTCCTTCAATTTTGCAGCATACTTTCTAGAAGTACGAGTACAACATGCACGTCGATCAGGAATGACTGACCACCATATAAAATAATTGGAACAATGGCTTACATCCTCTAATTTTTATCAATAATCGAAATAGGATTATTAGAATAAGATTTAGGTATAGTATTTATTAGGTGTTGTTCTTTAGGTATACCTTTTAAAATTCTGTCATATGGATTTTTTCTCATAAAATGGAAGTGTATTTTTTAGTTAAGTAGTTACATGGTTGAATTTTAAGAGGAGAGAACCTAAGGAATAACACCTAAGATATTATATCTAAATTTTGTCTTATTAGGACCTCCCAGCATCCAGTGATGTTAAAATATGTACTACTTTTTGTTATTTTCCTCAAACTCTTGTTGTTTCTTCTTCATCCCTTTCACTTTCGCATATTAGTTTGATAGGAAATTTAAATTTGTCATTGTTTTGTAACAAGGATAGAGTACAAGAAGGTAACTTGAGTTCAATCTATAGCTAGTGCAGGGTACGGCCAGTCCTCCAGATATATATATATATATATATATATATATGTAATTCACTTGCTACTTTCACTATTCAAATGGTGCTTCTAATGCTTTAAATCTTCTTACATTTGGTACATACATTAGTCCATGGTAACCATCACTTAAAGTCTTTACACCCTTGATATTAATTATAAGCTCGAGCACACAGAAAGTTATATTTATAACAATATTGTAGCAAGTAGAGTAAGAAAACATGAACATTGAAAGCCAAAAAAATAAAGAAAAATCACTTCTCCTATACCAATCCCCCCACAATTTTAGAAGTAACAAAAAAAAAAAGAAAAAAAAGAAAAAGAGGAAAACCAAGTAAAATTAGTCATATATTAACATTCAACCACTGGTTTTTCTGCCATAGGAATTTCACCACCACCACCACAACTAATAACATTATCCCGACCGCCACCGCCCACCCTCTCAGGCAATTTCCTCTTTGGCTTAGCTTCTTGCAGCATCAACACAACATCCCTCATGGAAGGCCGGTCTGCGGGGTTTTTACTAGTACAAAGCAATGCAATTCTAAGCATTTGCATCATCTCCTCCCTGACTGGTGAACAAGCTGCCCCAGCATTTTTGTCCAAAATGTCAATTACACCTTCCTTAGTCTTTATCTTAGATCTCACCCAATCCACAATGCTATTCCCATCACCAAATTCGGCATCCACTGATCTTTTACCACTTAAAACCTCCATCAACACCACTCCATAACTATAGATATCACTCTTTTCATCAACTTGAAGTGTATAAGCATATTCTGCAAGAAAAAAAAATTGTTAGTTTAATAATTAAGCTCAACTATAAAGTTCTTAATATCCAAATCAATAAATTTATAGATACAATATTTTTCACAAATATTAAGATTATAAGTTAAGACTTAAAATTAATAGATAATAAAATAATATCAATAACGAATAAGTTATATGAAAATTACTAATAATAACTTATCACTTCTTCGAGTATTAAACTATTAATACTTCCAAATGCATTATTTGTGCCTGAGGAAAACATTGATACTTTGACTTGTGAATATTTGCTACGATATTCGGGTCAAGTCAAGATTAGACAAAATTCTATGTGGGGGTGGGGCATAGTAATTATGAGGAAACCCTTCCAAAAACGACTTGTGAAAAAGAAAAAGCGGAAATAAAACAAAAAGAAAAAGTGACACACACCACGCGCAATAGTGCGCCATGAAAACAGTTCAGAGAAGAAGAAAATTCAACCTCTGCGTCTGTATAAAGAAATAGTATTAAAAAAAAAAGAGGCTTACAGCTACAGGCCAATGCAAATTGTGCACCACTGTCAGAAATAGCATTAACCAAAGCTTTAACACACAACCATGCACTGTAGTATTAGCTATTAACCACGATTTGATAGAGAAAAACAAGGGTCACTAGCTCACTGGATTACATTTTGGACTAACTTGGCCTATAAAGGAGGTGTGTATCAGCATTCAGCAACAAAAACAAACCAAAAACAAACAAAAGAAACCGAAAGTGTTACAGCCAAAAAAAAAAGTGTATATGATTAACCTTCATGATTTGGGTAATCCATATAAAAGAAAAAGGTCAGATTTACAATAAGCGTAGAGAAACTTTGACTTTATGGAGCTAAAAGAAAACAAGGAGAGGACCTTGAGTCATCTCTGTTGAGTATTGAGGGCCTGAACAAGTAGGAAAGACAGACAAGAAATGGGCACTAGTCTAATCCAATAATAACCAAAAAGATATTTGTTTTTAAAATAATTGAGCTTTGGATATATATATATATATATATACACAATCAAGTATGTTTTTTTTTTCTTTTCCTTTTTTCTTGGTGTGTGAACTAGTGTAATAAATAATAGTTGGGAAACACAACTTACTTTCTTTGTGTCTTTATCTCTATTTAACTTAACACATTCACTTCTAGATGTAACATTCTCCTTATCTTTACCCACACTTTAACATCGAATCCTATGAATGACATAGACAGAGTTGACACTTTGACATGCTATTGTGCATGCCAGTTAGCCAGTTATTTCGTCCCCCAACAAAAAGAACTAAGCAAACATTCTGAAAACAACAAACTCACCACACAAAGAATTAATAATAATAAAATATATATATATATATATATATTCACACTAACAGTAATTAAGAATTATCAAACCCTCATTCATTAATGTACACCAAAAGTCAAAAGTCAACATCCCATACACCCTTGGCGCACAATAACAACTAGCAAGCTTTCGTCATCCAACAAAAGAAACAAAGAAAAGACTGTGTTAACATTAACATTAGTAGTATTTGGCTTGTTATGAGACGTGTTTTAAGAGTAATGCTAGTACCACTAAAATTGGTATAATTTTATGCTATAATTCGTCATATAACGAGTTTTGATTTATGAAAGTATGTCAGTGGGTCATATGAGGATACACTTTCATCAGTCATAACTGATCATGTAGCAAGTTGTGACACAAAATTATGTCAATTTCAATGATACTAGCATTACTCGTGTTTCAAATAATCATGTAGATTTTACTACATAGAAACAAACGCGTAGCAGTTACATGTACGCATCAATCGCATCAGATCTAGTGCATTAAAGTACAAAATCTAAGCTGTATTCAAAATTTAATAGAAAAACTCACCTGGTGCAATGTATCCATAAGACCCAGCAATCACCGACATGGACTCGTCGCTCTGGATCAACTTAGCCACACCAAAATCTGCCACCCTGGCCTCCATCTCACCGTCCAACAAAATATTACTCGGCTTAAGATCGCGGTGCACGATCACAGGGTCACAATCATGGTGAAGATAACAAATCCCTTGAGCCACACCTAATGCAATCTTGTACCTTGTAACCCAATCAGCCACTAAATTCTCACCCTTGTTCTTTGCATGCAACAAATCATCCAAATTCCCATTAGGCATGTACTCATAGAGCAACATGGTACACTCCCTATTGCTACAACACCCTAACAATCTCACTATGTTTCTATGCCTCACGTTCCCCAACACATCCACCTCAGCCAACACGCCTCTCCTTTTTCTCACATTTTCAACCTTGTGTTTGCCCCACAACTTCTTCACGGCTATGATCTCGCCACCTGGCATCTCAGCCTTGTAAACGGTTCCCGTGGACCCCATCCCGAGTATCTTATCAGTTGCATCCAAACACTCCAACACATCATCAGCCGTGAAATTCAGTCTCTGAAATGCAGTCAATCTCCACGGTCCAACAATCTCACGGTCGTTGTTGCTCCCATTGCTAAATCGACTGCTGTAATTCGCGTGGAAACAACGGGTTCCAGCTGCCAACACAAACAAGCCTATCCCAAATGCCAAAGCTATGATCCACACGATCGCTCCCGCTGTGCGTTTTGGCTGTTGCTTATTATTCGCCTCCACGTCACCATTTGCATACGTGTCACTCGCACAGGGCTTCGCTAATATTCCACCGCAGAGTCCTTCGTTGCCTGAAAACGACGACGGATGGAGGTTCGGGAATATCGTACCGGTCGTAGGAATTGGTCCGGTTAGCAAATTGTAGGCAACGTTAAAGCTCTCCAATGTGGTCGCATTACCTGTCAATTACAATTAAGACAAAAAAAAAAAAATGTTATTATTAGAAGAAAAAAAAAATCTTAGCATTTGAAAAATATGGATAATCCAAAATCATGAAGATCCATTGTTGGACATTTTCGGTTTCTTTTGTTTATTTTTGTTGTTGATATTTGACCTTTGTTTTTCTCTTTTTCAAATTGGTTAATAATTAATATTACAGTGCATGGTGGTGTGTTTATTGTGATTTTGTGTAGGCATTTTCAATGGTTTAGTTCCTAATTCAAAAGTGTGAACCATATTGAAAAATCTAAACCTCATATTTGAAAGTGAAAACAACTTTAAACATTAAGTATACCAAGATAGAACAGTCTGTTATACATTTCATTTTTTGAATTGAAATTGTAAGTTAAAACATGATAAACTAAAATCATGTTTCAACTCACGATTGCAGTTCAAAAAATGTGTGTCTAACCGTTTAACATAATTCAAAATAAAACAAAGATTAGAGATTTAGTATGAGGTTTACCGAAATTTGAAGGAATGGTGCCAGTGAGATAATTGTGAGAGAGATCAACATCTGTGATAGAAGGAATGGTGGAGATCTCCCATGGAATAATCCCAGTCAGTGAATTTCGGCTGAGATTCAAAGAAATGAGCTTTTCGCAGTGTCCGATATCCCAAGGAATCGAACCGTTGAGAGAATTGCCTTGTAGCTCAAGCTTGTACAGACTCGGACAACCACTCAAAAAGTCCGGTATTTTTCCGATAAGTTTCGCCGAACCGGCCGAAAAGATATTCAAATTCGTCGCGTTCCAGAGATTATCGGGCAAAACGGCGTCGAATTGGTTCTCCGAGATGTTCAAATACTGCAACTTCACTGCATTGCCGAGATCTTCAGGAATCGGACCCGAAAAATTGTTATTGCTCAAGTCCATGAAAGTTATGTTCGGTGAGGATCCGAAACCGTGAGGAATTGAACCGTTGAGCCGGTTGTTTTGGATCCGAAACCGAATTAAAGAAGTGCAAGCGGTTAAAGATTTCGGCAACTCGCCGAAAAGCTGGTTCTCGAAGAGAATGAGCTTGAAGAGCTTGTTTCCGAGACAGAGATTTGGTGGTATCGGACCGGTGATTGAGTTCGACGACACGTCCATCCACTGTAGCTTGCCGTTTGATCCCAGCCTCTGAGGCAAAGTGCCGTTTAGCGAGTTGTTCCATAGTTTGAACATTTCGAGGTTCGGTAAATCCCCGATTTTTTCCGGTATTTCACCGATAAGATAGTTATTCATCAAGCTCAACTGTGTGAGTTCCTTCAAATTCGCTAACTCGGAAGGAATCGGCCCCGAAATTCGGTTATCGGACAAGTCCAAAGCCTTCAAAGCCTTCAAGTTCCCGAGACTTTCCGGTATTTCGCCAGAAATCTGGTTCTTGAACAGCAACAACCCTTCCAGCTTGGTTAAGTTTCCGATTTCGGGTGCAAGAGTGCCCGATACATTACCAGTAGAAATGTCCAAGTACGTGAGATTGAATAGCTTAGCGATTTCTATAGGCAATGGACCCGATAACTGGTTGTACCCAATTTCCAAGCGCTGGAGCTGAGTCAAAGAGCCCAATTGAAACGGTATCGTACCGTTCAAAAAATTCCCAGCTAAATACAAAATCTTCAACCTAGGAAAATTGCCGTAGGTTTCTGGGATTGTACCTTGGAAGTAGCTTCCGCCGAGGTTTAGTTCTTCGAGGAATTTAAGGTTTGTTATGTCTTCTGGGAGTGGACCGGTGAAGCTGTTACTATAAGAGTTGAAACCACGTAGGAAACTTAGCTTTGAAATCCCAAATGGGAAGGTGGAGTTGAAGTTGTTATGGCTGATGTCGAGGAATCTGAGGTTGTAGAGTTCGAAAATGGATTCTGGGAATGGTCCGTCGAGGTTGTTTCGGCTGAGGTTCAAGCGGGTCAAGGTTGTCAAGTATCGGATATCGGATGGGATTGTGCCGGAAAGGTTTCGGTGAGAGAGGTCTAGCGTGTTGATCCGCGGCGAGTTCGGGTGGCATTTGATTCCTGACCAGGTGCACCAAATTGGGTCTTGGAAATTGGTGTTCGGGTTCCAATCTTGGAACGTGTTGAGCGGGTCGTTGAGCTTGGATTTGAGAGAGAGGAGAGAGACGAGTTGGAGCGGTGGCGGTAGCGGCGGCGATGGGGCAGAGAGAGCTATGGAAGTGAGTGTTAATGTGAATGTTAGAGAGAAAAAGAGTGGGACTTTCATGGTTGTGGTGGTGGTGGTGGTGGTGTTGTTGGGGTTGAGAAGTGAGCTGTGTTGAGAGTGGTAGATTTAAGGGAAGTGAGGTTTTGATGAGAAAGAGAAGCTCTTTTTTGGAGTGCTGGGTGCAGAGGGTGTTTCATGATGATGATTATGTTTTTTTTGCTTCAGTGGGTTTTGTTGGTGGTGGCCATGAAGTAAAAAAGAGAGAGAGAGAGAGAGAGAGAGTAACTACTACCACTTGTAGTAGTAGTACTTGTTTCTCAGTCTTCAAATATCCCTATACTGATAAGAATAGCACTGTCTTTGTCTCTCTTTTATGTTGTTATTTGCATTATTCTTCTTCTTCTAATATTATTATTATACCTATACTGTTAAGAATAGTACTGTTTTCCTATTTCTATATCTATCTCTATCTATCTCTGTCTATAACTCTCTTTTTCTTTCTTTTTCCCTTGTTTCTCTCACTTCATTTTCTGTATTATACCTTCGCCTGATAGCCCAAGATACTTTTATTTTTTCTTGGAATTCTTTTTTTCCTTTTCTTTTGCATCTACTTTTCATCATTCCTTGTTTCCTTGATCTCAGGCTATCAAATTGATAAAAATATGTCCAACAGTGCCAATGTCTGTCACAGGATCCGAGAAAGTCATTTCAATTTCCCACCATATTCCCCGACCCCTTATTTAAATAACTTGTTCTCTATCTATTTATTTTCCACCTTTTATTTTATTTTTTCGAGTCACAAAGAATTTTCAGGTGAAAGTAAGTATTTGGACCACTCTCTTAATTTTGGCATTACCACCCGATTTGGGTGGATCTAATCCGCTCCAGTTTCCTGTTTTTACAAATCATTGATATGGGTATATAAACAATAATATTATTGGGACCATTTTTATTTTTATTTATTTTTTTTATGTTTGAAGAATTCACTTAATTGGTGGACTACCATGTTCCAAGTACCACTTTTTTTTTCTAAAAAAAAAAAGTACCAAATTTTGTGTCATATTAAAATGTTTTACCAAATAATTATTCCGAATATGAAAGAATGAATTACTAAAAGAAAAAGAAAAATTAAGAAATTAATAAGAAATATAAATAGGAGAATTTATGACCGTTCTATTTTTTTAAAGAATTCACTTCATGGGTTCTCTCTTGTGATAAATCTTCAAATTTTATTAATACAAATTATGTCATTATTTTGTTAGATATATTGGTAAGAAAACTAAAAGTAACTAATATTTTCACTACTGTTACCAATATCATAAAACTAAAAGTAATTTATCAAAAACTAATTGGTATCTTGGTTTGATAATAAAGAGTTATTATCAGGAGCAGATGTCATAAGTTGAAACTCTCTTATTTTTTGTTGTTGTTGTTGTTGTTGTTGCTGAGATTTCATAAAATAATAGTTCTCATTTAAAACTATAGAGACAAAAACATTTAGTAAATAAATTTTAAATCAATAATATTTTTGCTTGGATAAAACATTAAAACCCCTATCACCCTCCTATATTCCTATACCTCCAATTATATATCAAGAGAAAGAAAGGTTATATATTAGATTACGACGGTCAATCACCCATATAAAATAAAGATAATTCTTGAAGAATATTAAGTCACCCCGAGTATATTCTTTTTGTTAAGGTTAACCAATTCTGATATTGATTGAAGAGGGAGGGTATAATGTGTAAGTTATTCTAGGATATTGTAGAACTTTCAGATTTTTAGAATCAGGATCATTAAAAACAAAGATTTCGTAAAAGAAAAAGGAAAAGGAAAAAAAAGGAGAGGAAACAAGAAAACAAAAATGGCCAGTCATATGAGTGGCTTGTCACAACCTGTGTCAAGCAGGCCTGTCACTGTGATTATGCTTCTTGGAGTACACAGCTTCAAGATGTTGGCGCGGATGTTTGAATTTCAAGAAAATTCATAAATTCTCTTCAATAATTAAAGTGTCAGTGGTAAAAAAAAAAAAAAAATTTATTAAATTCACCAACTAAGATAAGGTCATATTTTTTATAGTTTACACTTTACATTTACATTACACTAATATTATACTGAGAATATACTAATCGTTGTTGCTTTTCTGCTCAGTTTGACTTCAGTTAAAGGTTTACAATGATGGACATCTACTTTGTATCATTAAGTGTTACTAAAGTATATATCAGATAAGAATAAAGCTTCAAACACAATCATCTTTGCACATTTTATTATTCACTTAAATCTTGGTTTTTTATGCACTAGCTTCCATCCGACATCTTTTGCCTATCTACATTATTCATGCTATTTCCTATGTATTCACTTCTGTTACCAATATTATAATTGTAATTATCCATAGAGATAATATTTTAGGGAGGGATTGATATGAATATAACAATATGTTGGAAAATTATGTTTTAAGTTTAAAATGAATGTTTGTAAAAAAGTTATATATGAAAAATTATGGTTTTAAAACAGAGTTTTGGATTTTAAAAACGCTCTTTTAAATTCTTAAAAAGCCTAACAAAACATACCCACATAATAAGTGTGAAATGAATTCATTTAATTGGTAGTTTGGTACCTCTACCTAAATTATTGATTTGAATTTTTACATGGAAATGTGAAGTTTTGAAACACTGTATATAACTAGATAAGTTAAAGTAAGTTCCCCAGATAAACCAAACTAAAGTTACACGCAACTTTTGTTACACCAACAATGGTGGGACTGTGGAAGAGCATCAATTGCCTATAGAATGATTTTTGTATTGCTAATTATACAAGTATCCCAATTTTGAAGCTATGAGCTTATTGGATAATTATGTGGTATTGTCATGTTGGTAATCATGTTATAAGTATGTGGGGGTGATGATAGTCATGACAACAAATGATGAATGAAATAGTAATGGTAAAAAATAATTTTCTACATTTGTTTTGAAATATAGAGATAAATTTCATGATAAGAATTTCGTAGTTAAAAGATCTAAAAATGAATAAATCATAGTATTGTTTAAAATTATATATCAATTTATTATCTTGTAGAATAAAATTTTAAATGACGTGATATTTTATATATTTTTGAATTCATCGAAACTATATTTGGAACATGAAATTGATCTTTTCAAATCTCAATTTCAAGACAAATAGAAAGGATTTTGATGTATGTTAATTATGGTGTTTTTTACAAAATGCATTTTTAACGAGCCAAATCAATAACTTCAATTCACGTAAGTTTGTTTCAATTGCTTATAAATTTTTTTTAGTAGATTGCTTATTCTTTCAATTATTATTTGTTGTTGTTTTTATTACTACAAAATAGATAAATAATGGAAGAGAGGGTGGGGTTCTAAGTTCTAACTATAGACATGAGGTACTACAAATAAATATCATTATTATTGGAATATAATTTGAACCTCACTTCAAATATTATTTATTATAACCATTAGAGAATATCTCTTTTCTTAAAAGGAAGAGAATGTGGCTCTTACATTTTAGTTTTTTTTTTGAACAAGGCTAGCTCTTACATCTTTTTTGAGAAGAAAGATAGTTGGTTCTAACATCTTAAATAGTTAAATGCAACAAAATTGGCTATCTTTTTTTGCAGTTTCAGTTCTATCAATTGGGGACATGTCATGCCAAATTTTGCCAAAGAAAACATGACCTTGCAGAGTGACCCAAACTTCGTTGATTAAGAAATTATTTTATAGGACAGGTGACCATAAATTTGGAACTCTTATTAGTCGGTGGATCTCAGAGTTTGTTCTCAAGAAGACAAAAGACAAACTGAAGAACCATCACGATCAGAGGACTATAAAGAAGAAAAGTACAAACCAAAGAATTTAATGAACCTTCAAGATGTGTTATGGGGTTTTCTATATGTCCAGCCAAATTAACACGTGGATGTTCTTACAGTGAGAGGGACAGTTTCGTAGTAAGAGATCTCTAAGAACCATAAAAAGAAAAAGAAAAAAAAGATGAATAATAAGTTAAACTGATCATGAACATTATTTGTCTAATATAAAATATGAATAATAAATATTTTAAAGAACAACTAAAAGAAATAGGGAACAAAAAGAACATCAAAGAATAAAATCAGAATTAAAGTGTTTTTCTTCGGTGTTAGAAGGAAGAACACGTATGTCTAGTCGCCTTCTGTGAGGGCATTATGGGAATTCCACTTATTCCTTTTTCATCCATTTTCTTCTGGAGCTCGTGTGGAATAGTCAAGATTTTCTTATAAGCAAAGCTTTTGATTTTGATACATCGTTGTTAGAGCGAGAGGTTTAAACTTTAAATGTCTTTGTCAGAAACATTAAAATATTTCAATTGAGTTACAAGATTCTTGACTATTTTGATAATAAGAAATTTTATATAAACTAAATAAAGTTTGATACAAATCGAAGTCCTTGGACTGATGCGGAAGGTGAAGTATACAAATAGAACTCCTTCACTTGAGATCTTCCCAAGACTATCAAAGCATCAATGGACCTATTTGCTTCCTTGTAACTATACTTGGCTTCCCAATGATTGATAATTCACAAGAAACACTTATATTTCATCCAGTAATGAGATCAAACTAGGGTGAACTTTAATATTACTAACAAGAAAAGAGACCACCTTAAAATCATCCCTTCTTTTGGGTCCATGTTGGTCCTTTTCTTTTTGTTAATTTTAAAGTTTTAGAAGCCACAACATAATTAGTTGGTACCTTAAATTTGAATTTGGGTTCTGAAATCTAGTTCATGCTTTTAAGTAGAAACATCTTAACAATTATCAACCTGTTATACATGTCAAGATTTATATTCAAACATATAATTTTTTTGGATATATACACACACGTTTTGCAAATTCAGAATTGCAATGTGATTTAAATTTTAAATTCACCTTTATTCTTCTTCCAAGAGCATCACCTAAAAAAAAAAAAAAAGCCAATGGGTCCTAAAACAAAGTTAAAAGGACATATATAATAGACAAAATCTTAAACATGACAAATTTTTTTTATTATTATTATCAATTTCTAAACATGACTAGGATTAGATATAAATTAATCTCGAGGCATAATCTGGTCTAAAAATCGAAACATAGAGAAAAAAAAAAAAAAAAAGCAAAAGAACTTGTAACAGAAAAGACCATAGATCATTATCATATATCTTGGTATACCGTAGGTAATGTATAGTCTATGATTTTTGGAATAACCAAAAGTACCCAATATTTCAAAGACACTGCAAAAAAATACATAAGGGACAAGCACAACACAAAGGCCAGGCAGGCCCTGAGTAACTCACTCTTTTTTAACCGCAGAGGCAAAAACAAAAAGGAGCCAGGCCTGTTTGGTGGGCCCCCTGTAGGAAGGAGTGGTATATTGGGGCCCACAATTTACTTTGTCTCTCCCAATGAAATTACAGTCACTCTCTCACAGTCACACACGGACACTGCTTCTCGCTTGTATTGTAAAATAAATACTCCAGTAGTTTGGTTTTGGCATTTACTTGGGTTAGGTTAGGCACGTGCCTGGTCACGCACTCATGCCAAAGACCACAAAAGAGCTCGCGTGACGGGCTTGACCCTACCACCTTTGCAATTTGCATGATTACACAGCCCCCACGCTAAAACCCACGTAGTTTTCTCAACGACCAAAACTCTTATCTATCTCCATGCCCACTATTTTACCAACTATTTCTACATTTTACTATATAAGTTTTATTAGCTATTGGGTCATCAACTATTAAAAAAAATATGTCAAATGTCAAATGCTCATTTCATTTTTGATTGAAATGGACCAATGGTACCAGTACCATATCAATCACAATTTTTGTTTTGTTTTTTTAAACTTTTATGCTAAAGTTTGCAATAATTTTAACATTTTCCCTTTCACATGCTCCAACATTAAAAAATCTCATTCATCTGTTTTGGAGTCCACCACAACACCAAAAATAGAAAAATAATGGTGTGTAAAATAATGTGAAGCATTTTTTTTTTCCCTGAGAAACTAATAATGTGAAACATTTAGTTTCTCTAGAGTTTATGATTTTTACCTTAACTGTACTTTGTGTTAGCTATGTTTTGACTTATAGTATAGCTTACTACTGATTTTAACCTAGTTAAATCAATTGTTCAAATTAATCCAATTCAGTTTGCAAGATTGATGGATGATTAAAAAAAATAATAATAATAACAAAGCACACACATAGAGATGAGATGTGATTATGGGGATAAACACAAACCCATCATGGACCGAAGGTCTCTAGTCTAGTAAACAAAATCCACTAGGAAGATGTTGGGTTATATGTGTGAGTGAAAAGATTTGAATAAAGATGAGAAGAATGAGTGATTAATATAACATAATTGAGCACATACTCATTGGGATTAGGTATTTTGGGTTTAAGTGTGCCTCTATATGTTATATTAATTATTCAAGGAAACTCCTTAAGGTATTTATCTCCCCAACAAGTGGTATCAGAGTCTATGGTGATGTGTGGCAAAGGTGGTGAGATGTCCATGGTCCCTACCCAGCGGGGACAGACGTGAGGGGGAGATTATTGGGTTACACATGTGAGGGAAGTCCCACATTGAATAAAGATGAGAAGAATGAGTAATTAATATAACATAATTGAGCACATACTCATTAGGTTTAGACCTTTTGGGTTAAAGTGTGCCTCTATATGTTATATTAATTACTTAAGGAAGCTCCCCAAGGTGTTTATCCCCCTACCAGAAGATAGTTATAATCCACAATGACTCACAAAACCCTAAGTATTGTAATGTAGATGTACTTGAGTCTTGAGTCTCTAGCCTGTGCTAGCAACAAACTGTACTAGTTGTTTATCTCTTCATAGTCTCTAAATGCAAGTCATGACACTGGCCGCAATTTTGATCACTCAAACACTTCAAAGACTCTTGTGGATCTAAGCTTATCTCTATCGTTTTCAGCAAACTAAAGCACTTAAGGAAACCCTTATGCGGCGTTTGGTACGGGGTAATGTTTTAAGATTCCCAGGAATGTTTAAAAATTTCCATGATTGGTTGCAAATCATGCCAGATAATTAGATGCCAGGGGAATCTAGATTCCCCCTTTAAACCCTCTTAGTAGAAATGTAGATTCCCTTTAAAACAGGTGAGTATCCAGAATTTCAAATTTAAATGAAATTGTATTTTTTATATATTGACAATTTTATCCCTTATTCCTTATCATTTAAGCAATTAAGATAAAATATAAAACAGTTCATCAATATCTTTTCCCGCCAAAATAACATAAACAAGATAGACAACTCTGTTGATATATTCTTTAACAAAGTTCTATTTAGGTTTCATGTGTGGAAAAAAAAAAAAGTTTGAAGCGGACCCTCTATTATTGCCAGGTATTCACTTTTGTTGTTGTGTATGTGTTGCTTAACAAATTATTAATAGTTTATGTTTTGTTTTTCATTATTTATTTAGAGGAATATTTTTTTTAAAGGACTTGGTAGTTCACATTCAAATTTAAGGATAGAATGGAAAAATAAATAATTCATTTAAGATTCTTGGGTATAAACCAAATATTATCATCTTACATTCCTAAGAATCTTAAGAGATTTAGAATAAAACCAAACATAGGAATAGTTACATTTCTAGGCAACCAGATTGCAAGGAATCACATTCCTAGGAATCTGGATGCTAGGAGTATTTGGATTCCTCCGTACCAAACGCCACATTAGTGTTTGGGCAAAATCCTCCTCTTGATGATGTTCAATGGGACATGATGAAGGTATGTGAGAATATGAAAATTTCTCTTTAAGGTTACAAAAACTTCTACCTTCATTCTATGGGGATTAAGATTTAGTTTTTGTTCTTATAGTGAGTACAAATCAAGGGTTGGATGACTACTCTTGGACTTTGAAATTCTGATATGGCAAGTTTCTGGGTAGCATGCTCAACCGAGGTGATAGGCAAGTGTTGAGCAAGCTTCTCGGTGACTTAATTTAATTCACTCGTTTGATAGCTCACTTAGCACTTCAGAATTCGCTCAAGCGAGACCTTTACAACATCAACTTCAATCTTTTCTTTTAATTCTTCTTCCTTGATTACTCAATTGATTACAACTCAAATGAAGAAGTTACATGGAAAACAATGCAAATAAATTTGAAACTTTGGCACAAAATTTGCCAACACTATTTTAGCCATGCATTGAATTAGAAGTTAGTTAGACATGTGAGAATTAGCTTAGATTGTGATTATTTTAGCAAAACTATCATTTAAAAAAAAAAAAAAAACAAATTGAAATGGTTTGTGTTCATGTTAACCCAAGACAACTTGTTTATTAAATAGGTTGATATGAGTCATTGATTGTGTTAACTCAACATGACTTATTTATTATTTAGCGTGTTAGGTGGATCATATCATATCAACCACAGGCACTTAATACACATATCGTGTTAGGGTTGGGGGGGGGGGGGTTTGACACAATTATTTAATGAGTCATGTTCAGTTGTTCCATGGAGTCGAATATTCCTACTCTAACATGACACAAACACGAACATAAACATTCAATGTAAACTTCCATTTCTAATTAGGATTTTAAGAACTTCACAGTGGAGTTAACACAAGAAATTTAAATTATCTTAGTCAATATAATCTTTAACTTAAAAAAAATCCAAATCCCCCGCGGCTTTGGCTTTACAATGCAATGCAGTTTGTGCATAGACTTTCTAATATTAAATGCACCTAAGTTGTAAAACTATTTTAATCTTAGGGATTGTTGATAATTAGTATATGTATCTAGGAGACCAGGAATGAGTTGTTCAATTGGACTCGTTACCATAATGTTGAACAAACCTTTGATTAAACCGATCTTGAGTGCTGATCTTTTCAAGAACAAAATGATTAGTTGATTGGGGTAGTAATTTGGTAATTAAATAAATAATGTGTTTGTATAATGAGTTATTCAGTCAACCCTTTATCAAGTTAAATTCGAGTAGCTTAATTAAAAGTTAAATCATAGAAAATTACAAGGGCTTGCACATTTTTGTGAATTAATCCAATGCTCAAAGAGGTCTGCATTAATTTCCATCTTTAAATAAATTAAAAAGAGGTCTGCATTAAACAAATAGAAAATACGAATTAGGTTATAAGAAATTCATAATTTTTTTATAAGCAAACTATAGAATGATTTCTAATGATTTATAAATCCTAAGAATGATTTCAAAACATATATATGTTATGTTTTCATTCATCTTTGTTTCTTTGTTATTTGATATTAGTTGGTATCATTCAGCATAATTATCATTCTAAACCAATAATGAATTTTGGTTAGCATATTTAACATAGAGCAAGACTTAAGTACAGTACTTAGGTGTTGTTCCTTAAGTTTCATTTTTAAGATTATGTTATATATATATATATATATTTTTTTTTTATGGGATAAAAGTATATTTTTAAGCTAAGTAGCTATATGACTGAATTTTAAGAGGAGAACCTAAGGAACAGTACCTAAAGTTTTGTCATTTAACATAATAGTCATTCTCATACCCCACATATAACGCGTTAACATGCATGCAGTGACACCATCAATTTTGTTGTTTAATCAAACTTTATATCTCTTTTAACCTTTGTTTTCTTGTTAAGATCTCAAATATACTGAAAAGAACTGAAGGAGATTGCCTATTAAATCAAAGAGGATATTCCTTCAACGAAGGAATTAGCAGTATAGGACCGTTGGATCTCAATTTTTGTTGTTTACGTTGATGTTAATCAATGATTGTCCTACAAATATAATACGACACTTCATCTTTCTATCATATCTTTATTCATTATGAAAATATTGAAAGGTGTTCTTAGTTATTACTAATCAAAAGTGGTCTGTGTTAATAACTTTCTATTGTAGCAGTAAAAAAAAACCTATACATTGGTACAGAGAAATCTGCATTGAATTCTTACCTTTGGTCACAATAAAAAACAAAAGAACAATGATTATAAACAAAAGTGAACGCGGAATGAAGAGTGAAAGGGTAAGGGAGAACAATGTAATTTAGACACTTCCATATCAAATGCATTCAGCCATTCATTCTTTCAAGAAAATGTACAAATTGTACAAATTTTTTTGCCTATTTTCAATTTGCAAATATGTGATGGTTATCATTTATAAGTAACCATGTCTTTCCAACATCTTTTAGTGTAAAGAAAAAAAAATGATGTTTCATATTTACAATTTGTCTCAAACAATTAAAAATTTAAAAGAAAGAACAAATTAATGCAACTAAATGATACATAGATTAAAGTTTTATGATATATTATCTTACTTCAGCTAAGCAAAATAGGATTTGAATTCAGAATATGCATTGTATATATAATTACTAACTTTTCTTGGATAAAATAATAGCATTTTATTAAGATATATATATATATATATATATATGGTACTAATACCAGCATTACTTTAAATAAATTCTAAACCAATTGCCGGATTTTATTTTTATTTTTTATTTTTTATGATACTCTCAGCCTCAATCCCTACTTGGGTCTCTTTATACCAACCCCATGCAACCTCATTCTTTTATCCACGTATAGCAACATATGCAGATAGGTTCATTTAATCCAATTAGGTTTTTTTATTTTTTAACTATAATATCAAATAACTTTGTTGGCGATTGATCGTGATGAAATCAATGAAATCCACATAGATAAAATACCTAGTTAATAAGGACAGTGTACAAGTTGATAACTGACCATTTGATCTTGTTCATATATAAATAGCCAATTGTTGGTCATATTAATATTCCACTATAGAATTTGATTCTTAAACCAAGGGGAAAAAATCACTAAAATATTTGAGATATTGCTCACATGCTACAGGTTTCCAAATAAACACATGAATAATTAAGGTCCTATGTGTATATAATCTGAGGTGCAAAGCAAACAAGATTAGAAACCAACTAGGCCCAAAGCAGAAAAAGGACCAAGCAGAGAGATCCAACAATGGTGTAATAGAAAGTAAAAGAGTGGGGCTATGGGGGTCCATAAGAGAATGATGGAAAAAAATTGAACATACTTGAGAACAAGATTGGTTAAGGAAAAAGTTTTGGGTGGGATTGGAAAAGGGACCCATATAATGGATCCTTTTAAATTCTTTCTGCAGAAAACACTGCAGCATTGCACTCCTAGTGTTTGACTTAACAGTCATTCACCCATGCCATGAATGAATGAATTGCATATATATATAAAGGTTCATCTTTCTTATTTATTAGACTTGTGTTCTAATTTTGTTCCCACTTGAAATTTTCTCATATATGGGTCATCCCTAAGTGGAGAACAAAATAATTAGTGTTTGAAGGTGAGTGAAATGAGCATGTGATGACAACACCTCTAAGTCAAGATTTAGACTTAATACTTCTCAACAAGATATATATGTGTTCAGCTTTTCCATCTCTCTTTAGGAGAGAGTGATGAACACCTTCCAATGATACACCATCTAATTATTTCCCCTCTCAAATTTTTTATTTTTAGATTTATGAAATATGTGTTGTGTAACTAGAGTGCACTTCTCAAATTCTTGGAAGAGTAGCATTTAAAAATAAAGTCCTAATCTCTTTTATAAGATCTTTCTTATTTTTAATTACTTAATAATATCATGCTCAATAAAATTTAGGCCACAACAAAAGTTTACCACAATTTCACAACACCACCCAATTTTTTAAATTTTTTTATTGAACCGTGTGTAAGGTGGTAGATAAATTGGGTATCGTCGTGAATTTTTCGTGAATTTGATTGCTGTGACTTTAACTTCTCTCTATCATACTAAGATTTGACTTAGTGTGCGATTGGGTTAAGATTAAAAATTAAAATTATTTTACTATTCAGCTTATTTTTACTATTATTCATGGGTCCCACTGTACTTTTTGATACTATTCATAGGTCTTACTGTATTATTTCAACTAACTTTTACCTTTATCTGTAGTACTTTCAGTAATAATTTTTCAGTTTCAGTAAAATAAGTGGTATTCAAACACATCTTACAACTAAATTAAGTAGAATTTGCAATAATACTTTTACTTTATTGTGATTTTAAAAATTAATTAGTGTTATTTTGAATTAGTTATTTTTCATCATCTAATTAGCTTAAACGTATTTGCTTACTACATTTTAATATATACCATATTTTTATTAATTTTGATATTTTTGGCCCATTTGAGATTTTTCTTCTTCTTCTCATTGGCTTATAATAATTAAAATATAAATTGGGCAAAACTAAAGTAGAGTTACATCTAGAAAAAGGCTTTGAAAAATTGTGCACATGAAGGCATGAAAATAAACTGAATTATAAGCAAAATGAGAATTTTTCCTAGCTGATTGTGGTTCCTAAAATCCATTTGGGCAAGATGATTTTCACTACCTACTCTCTGTGTGGTTTTAATTATTGGTGCAAACTAGATAGGTTTATTTCAACCAAAAATATCTTGAATGTTGCACCAAATTTGTATTGTTCAAATGAAAATTTAAAAGTAAATGAAGCTTTTCCGTGATTAGATGGCTAAAATGGATAATTAAGAGGAGTCCATGTGATCCTTGAACAATTACAATAATCACACATTTGAAACCTTTATTAGCTTATTTGTTGGTGAATCAATGTGGCCTAAGTGAATTGGAGAAGACAATAAGAGGATTACAAAGAGGGGTCCCATATCATCATTACATGTCACATTCTATCATTTGATGTTGGATAAAATTAGATGCTTTAACGTGAAGATATATGCAGAGGGCACTGCCACTTAATTTGAGAGTATTGGAAGATAAAAGAATAGACAACCAAATGATTTGGACCTTCTATTGAAAAGGGATAAAAAGTTAAGTGAAGCTAAATTTTGGGGAAGGGTTTTGGGAAATTGCTTCATTACATGATTTTAAGAAAGGAGAAAACCACTCCTCCAGCTTTATCTTTCATGGTGATATATATTTATATATATAAAAGTGCTAGGCAAACTATGTCTAGCTCAATGGTTGCAAATGGTTGCTGAAGCTCTTTTTAAAGTTCAAAACAAAAATAAAAACAAAGTATTATTATTATTATTATTATTATTTTTTTGATGAATACAAAGTATTCTATTTTGAATCTTGAATCTCCGACTTAAAATGAACAAGACTTGTTTAATTAAGGTAATTTATATGACATTTTTCATGAACATATATGGTCTTCAATTATGAACAATGCTTGTGTTTATTTTGCTCATGATTTTCTTTTCCCATTTTCTGAATTTACTCATTTTTTCCCCATTTTTTTTTTCAAGTAGAATCAATTATAACAGAGGATACTGGCTCATCCTTGATGCTGTCTCAAAATCTATCCAAGTCCTTGGAGTTTTTTGGCTGCTCTTAACTCTAAATTGCTTTGTCTTGTTTGATCCATAACTCCTAAAGTAACTTATAAACAAATGCAAAAGTTAACCATTTTTATATGCTTAATGGTCTGACCTTTGACCAGTGAAAGACTAGGCTCATTAAATTTTAAAGGTGCTTTTGGTCTAATAAGTTTTCAAAGACAAATTTCAATCCCTTTCACAAATTACAGAGGTTTTTGTAACTATGTGCTTGTGTAAAGTAATGTTAATGATGTACATGTGAAAGTATAGCAAGACATCTAAATATATTGTGAAAAAAGTTAAAATGTGTATATTTTGATTGCGATATTATTTTGGGACCATGAATTTTTCTGATACATTATGAGTGTTTGCAGAACATAGATGATAATAATAGTCTAGCTGTTGATTTGAGCAAATCATTTTCTTTTCTTTTTCTTATTCTTTCTTCTCTATTTTATATAAAGGCAATAATAAATTGGAAACAAGGAAATTTCCTAAAAGGAATTTTAAGTTGAAGTGTGGAATCAGAAAATGGTTTTGTTAAGTTCTGCTGGTTTGTGTTGGTTAAGGTACAAATAAAAGTCCTCTTTTGGTTTTTTGTTTTTTTCCCTATGTTTTACCCATTAAAGTACTCTATGCTTGTGCACTCACTCGTTTCTGCACCTTGAAGCAAAAGACTTACAAAGTGTGAAATCCATTAAGGAATCCAACCACTTAAGTTAAACTCAAAAACTACAATCATATTGTTTTAGAACATGGAAGTTCACTTTATATCTATGTTTTTTGTTGGATACTTGTCTAAAACCCTAGTCTACATATTAATCATAAGTATCATACACAGCATATATTTTCAACCCCTTTTTTTCTTTTTTCTACTTTTCTTTCTCAAGCTTTCAACACATATAATTACCATTGTTGGACATTTCTATTGGCATTGGAGGACAACCCATACACCCGTGGGAGTCCTGTTAATCATCACCTTGACACCTTTGTTCTTTGTCACCTCCTCACTCATCAAAACCCCTTTTTATTTGCTAGGTGGGTTTTGTACATTTTGCTCATTTTCTCATTCTCACCTACTCTTTGCTAGACCATATATAGGGATTGTTTTCTTCTCCAAAATCTTAACTATGGTGTATAAATGAAATGTGTACACCAATTGATTTGAAATCATTTGTATCATTTGTTATTTCTAGACTTTTTAATGGTGGAGGTTTAAACTATAAAGTTCGACTCTTGGTCCATGCTGAATTATGGGAGTAAGACTAAGAATTACTCTTTGCTAGACCATATATAGGGAGTGTTTTCTTCTCCAAAATCTTAACTATGGTGTATAAATGAAATGTGTACCCCAATTGCTTTGAAATCATTTGTATCATTTGTTATTTCTAGACTTTTTAATGGTGGAGGTTTAAACTATAAAGTTCGACTCTTGGTCCATGCTGAATTATGGGAGTAAGACTAAGAATTAATAAAGTTACTTTTACTTGTCACAGTTGGGAGACCATTGGCTAATTCCCTTGTAAAGTCCTATTCAAAAGAAGAAAAATACATAATTATGGTTATTATGACAATTTTAAACTTCACTACTTTTTCCCAGTTTTATATTAGCGATATGGTAAGAAATATTATGGGGAGCAATGTTGTTAAGTGTAGCAATCAATGAGATAAATTTTGTGCCAAGAGGCTTGTAGAGAGAGAATTTGGGTTCAAATCCCTATTTTTATCAAATTTTCCCTGCCCATCATGACATTGGTATGTGAATTATTACTCAAATTTTTATTAATTCACATAACATGTTTGATTTTTTTTTTAAAAAATTTTAATTTGGTCGGTAGAAAGAGAAATGGAAGCTTATTGGACCAAAATCATAGACTGAATAGAGTCGTCCGACATTGGCTCAATAGGTCAGCGGTAGTGATCACCAGTTGAAATGTAAAGTTGTCAATTATCTAACAAAACAATCTATTATAGATATACAAAAACAAAAGGACAAAAATTTTAAGATAGTATCTAAACCAACTTTAATATTTTCTCCAAAAAAAAAAAAAAAAAAAAAAACAACTTTAATAGATCAGTGGACCCTAGTCACACTACCACGCTTCTTCTTCTTATTTCTTATTTCTTATTCTTTTTTGGGTTTCATTTGAGGGTTGTTGATCTGAATTTGGATAATTTCCAAAGAAAATCAAAATTTAATGCTATTTTGTAGCATCAATTTGCTTTTGCTTTATGTTAATTTAGCTAAACACCTTTTGAGTACGCACATATTAGTGAAAATCACACATGAAGAAAAAGTAAAGAAGTTGAATATATTAAACCATTAGAAAAAGTTTGGCTCCAAATTGTTTTGGAGCTATCTTCCTCTGAATCCAATCTACTACTCCATAAGTAATATGACATTTGAATAGACAATTCATGTATAGTTTTAGTTGTTTCTAATATATAAAAAAGGGTATAATTTTAGTCACATGATTTTTTAATAAAGTTATATTACTTGTTTAAATAATGCATATGGAAGTATTCTAATTCACCACATAATATGTTGTAAAAGATAATTTTAAACTAGTTTACAGCCAAATTTTGTCCTTTAACATTGTTGGGTCCAAACTCGTAGACTTGAGTGGCCTGAGTTTTTTAGTTAAGTAATCTCCCAACAACACCGATGGTTCCAGGTTATCTCTATTAATTTGGATAGGTTTGTAATAGGTTGAGTTCCATCTTCTTACCAAGGTCTGAGATTGGGTGAAGTAATTGGTTGGGTTCCATTCTCATAATGGAGTTTAAGATTGAGTTAGATGCTAAAAGAATATACATTATTTTTATTAACAAGACATGAATGTGATGATTATCGTGAAGAACAAGAATTTAAATAATTGTTTTTGTATTATACATGTTATTAAAAAGTATTACACTCTAGTGTGGGAGAGATTGGGCATTCATGAAACTCGCAATATAGGGAAATACCTAGGATTCCCTATTGTGCATAAAGGGCTAGTACGAATCAATATAATTATATCCTTTGCTAGCTGGATTGTTTTGATTAAATCTGTCATATCTACCATACCCAACCACATGATGCGAGGCGTGCCCTGTAACACCCCATAATTTTGATACCAATTTAATTCTTATACATAAATTAAAAAGGAGGCCCACAAATTAAATGGATTTAATTGGTTTGGACTTAAGATATTTAAATCTGATAATTGTTATGGCAAAAGAGGCCCAAGTGAGATGGCAAAAGTATAAATATATGGGCCTTGATAAGCTTTAAAAAAAAAAAAAAAAAAAAAAAAAAAAACCTAGCCTTTTACCTCTTAAGTTACATGTGTATATACATAAGAAGGTTCATTTTGTTTCAACCGCAACACACAATTAAGGTTTTCTTTTCATCTATGCGGCTATGCGTGGAAACCTGCAGGTTCTAATCCTATTGAGTTATTGTGATTCAAGGGAGGTTGGTTTCATATTTTTGCAAATAAGAAGTAAGTGGTGTTTACTAATTTTGGGGGTTTTCTTAAAACAGTGTTGGTTATTAAACTATTTTATATTAAAGAAATATGTGTTGATATTCTATATATAAATTGATATTTTATAAATGCTTAATGTGCACATTGACTATTCGTTTTATGAAAAACTTATGGGACAATCATATTGCAAGGGATAATCGTATTGCAACTAGTCCTTAATAAGGGATAATCATATTGCAGTTAGTCCTTAGTAATGGACGGTCCTAGAAAAGAGGACAGTGCACATTTAATAGCTTCTTAGCAAGAGAGTATATTATTGAGGATCCAAAAAGGAAGCTCCTTAGCAAGGGAGTGTACATTTAGGTTCCAAAGGAGCCATCCTTAAGAAAGGGGATGAAAATGAGGTTCTAGTCCTAAAAAGGGGATAGCATAACCCTGTCAACGGGGCATAAATGTTGACCATGAGAAAAACCTAGAAAATTGTTTATATGATGGTATTGATATATATATATTATGATGGCACACAATATAAAGATATATTTTTTTATATGAAATATTTGATGATAAAATATTGATGAGTTACAAGTTATGAATTTGTTGTAAGAATTATTTATTTGAAAGGTTTGTTCCCACACCTCAATGTTAGTGAATTCCACTTATTGAGTTATCTCACTTCCCTTTTTTTCCCCTTTACAAATACATTAGAGAGATCACTGGAGTAGAGATTCTTGGAAGACAACAGTTACAAATTATAGTGAAACTGAGGATTTCATCATTATTTTTATGGTATTGAATATTGTACTGGAGAATTATTTTTGAGGAATTTTATCTTTGGTGGAATTAGAGCTCTGACAATTGTGATGAGATTTTAGGTTGTTAGTTACATTTATTTAATATTTTTATGGATTATTTAGATTGAATAGACATTTATTATTTATGAATTTTGGGGCGTTACATGCCCTCCCAGCCCATGTTTGCGACAAACTAGACAAGATCAATAGGGACTTTTTATGGGGATCCACAAGTGATAGAAAGAAGATGCACCTTCTGGGTTGGAACAAAATTGTTAAATCAAAAGAAGAGGGAGGTTTAGGGATACAAGTAGCTAGAGCAAAGAATATTGCTTTGCTCTCGATGTTAAATTGGAGAATGTACCACGAATAGGATGCTAATTGGGCTAAAGTTATCCTACATAAGTACTATTTGGGTCTGAGAGCTAGATCCAGCAACCCAAATAAACTCCCCTCATCCCTTAACTAGAAAGCCATTAAGATGGGGTTTCCCATATTCCTTAAAGGTGTGTGCTGTGGAATTGGAGATGGTTCAAGAGTCAGAGTATGGTCAGAAAATTGGATAAGGGGTGAATCTTTAAGGGATATGATCGAAGGACCCCTTAATCAAGGAGAACTCAATATGACTGTTGCTGAATTTTGGCATGATGAAGTGTGGAATTAGGAGACTGTCTCTTTCGTCCTTCTTAAGGCCATAAAGGATAAGATTAGAGCCACCCCAATCCGAAGTTTTGGTGAAAGGAGAGATACCATCATGTGGAAATACTCAAAGGATAGGGAGTTTACCGCAAAGTTAGCTTATCTGTCAGCAGGACAAGAGGGAAACTCTGAAAATTTGTTCTAAGGAACTTGGGTTTGGAAATTGGACATCTTGCTGAAGATCACTAATTTTCTGTGGTCATGTCTCCATGGCAGTGTCCCTGTGCGTGATGTGTTTGCTTCGAGGGGCATCAATTGTGACAAGCTTTGCCCTTTATGTAAATGTCGAGATGAGACAATCACTCACCTCCTCCAAGACTATGACCTAGCCCGAGCCTTTTGGAGGAAGTTAGAACCACTGCCGTCTCTCCTTAGCCCTTTTACTAGAAATCTAGAGACTTGGTTGAAGGTTAACTACATGAGCACTATAACACATGTTTCCTCCTCCCCCTAGTGCACTCTTTTTCTCTTTGCCATTTGGGGTTTGTGGAAAAACGAAACAAGGTAATGTTTGATAACATAATCCCTAACCCCAACCTTCATAAGGTGTGCATTAACCAGATTAGAGAGTATTACTACTATGTGGGTAAAACAAAGCAACCAACTCCGAAAGTTGCCATTTAGGATAAGTGGACCAAACCAGTGAGGGGTGGCATAAGCTCAACATTGACGGGGTATCCCTCGGGAACCAAGGCAAGGCTGGGGGTGGAGGCATCATCAGAGACAGCCATGGACGTTGGGTTAAAGGGTTTTCAAGGTCAATTGGTTTTACCACTAGCATTGTAGCAGAGTCGTGGGCTTTAAGAGATGGGCTCAAGTTAGCTATCCAACTAGGTTGTCAACAGCTGGAGGTGGAGCTCGACGCCAAGGTGATTGTGGGCCTCATCAACTCTAACAACGATTCTAATAGAGTTTATTCCCCTCTTTTGCATGACTACAGGACATTGCTGACCAGACTTCCGCAGGTCAGAGTAGCGCATGTGTTTAGGGAAGCAAACAAATGTGCAAACCTTTTGGTGAAAAGGGGCTTCTCAATGCAAGAAGAATTTACCCCACCCCCCCCCCCCTACTAATAGATTTTATTTCTTTGCTTACCTCGGATATGTATGGTGTTTATTTTTGTAGGCTAGCAAGCCCAACTTTGGTCCCTGTGCCCCCCCCCCCCCCCCCCCCAAAAAAATTGACATAATTTATAGTTTATATTTTATTTCTTATTATTTATTTGGAGGAAGATAATAATAATATTAAAAAAATAACTTGATGTTGTGTTTTCAATTTAAGGATATTTTGAAAAATAAATAAATAATTCATATAAGATTTTTTAGAATAAATCAAATATAAGATCCTCAGGTTTTTGTGAATCTTACTAGAATCTTAATCAAACCAAATATAAGAATACTTGAATTACCAAGAATTTAGATATAAGAACTAATGTGGATTCCCTTAAACTAAACATACCTTAAATGTTACTACATTGAATGCAATATTTTTTTAAAGGTTGAAAGTAATGAGTCATGGTGATTAACAAGTAACAATAGTGACTACTTATGTTTGAATTAGATTATTTTTTATTTAGTGTAAAAGTGCTTATTACTTACTAGTAGTTATTTAGATGTCCAATATTTGCATAATCCATTCCAATCCAGCTCCTTCAACCCAACTCATGGTAAGATAAACAGATGGGTTTAAAACGAGTTTAGCTTTTTGAATATAAATTGGATGATTTTAAAATGGAATTCCTAAAATTTAATACATTTTAGGATGTAAAATATCAAAATGGATTTGTGTTTGGAAATGCTTATTTAAAACCAAACTCAATCCATTGCCATTCCTATTTACAAGTCATGGGCAGCAAATGATATAGAGAAATTAATATTTAAAACCAAACTCAATCCATTGCCATTCCTAATTTCCTAAAGAGAAACTAGTATTTAAAACCATGGATATCCTACATCCAAATTTTACAAAAGTTTCCTAGCACCACAGCCAAAATGGTGTTGCTTTAAATATAAAATGAAAACAAAGAATCACCATCAAAATAAAGATTACGCCCCCAAAGCTTTTCAATGCGGTAGCTCTTGCTCATATTGCTTCTTCCAAAACTGATTTCTGAAGTTTTCATTAAAAAATATGTTCTTGAATTTGGCTTTAACTCTCTGTTGTTTTTGCTGCATCAAAAAGGATATTTGATTTAGCATATCCAAACAAACAAATGGGGAAGTAAACAATTAATTTAAGCCAATGAAACATAATCCCACCTCCAGATTTGTTGGGCAAATGTCAGTTCTTCAATCCGAATGATCACGAAAACGGATAATTTTGTTGATGAAAGGCTTCTCACGGCGATAGCTGTCAATGGAAATGGAAAGATTAAAGAGAGAACTCCCAAGTCAAAACAAATAGGACAACCATTTTATTTATTTTCAATAAGCAAACAAAACTAATATTGGCCAAAGAGAAAATGCGATAACACTCCAATAATGACCATCCAAGAGAGAGAGAGAGGTTTTCAGTAGCTAATAATAATTTTCGAACGGATGGGGAGCACAGGAAGATACTTACATGACAAAAGATGACACACAGAAGCAAGCCAACCCAATTGAAAAATGAATGAAAAATGTTGGCCAGAAATTTTTACGATCCAAAAATATCTTCTCAGAAATGAGAGTAGTTACACCTGAAAACAATAGAACTTTCCATCCTGAAGGCAAGCAGCTGGAAAAGGAAAATGAAGAATCCTGTGGACAGCAGAAAATTATTTCAAGGTCAAATTAACACCAAAACAACCAATACCTAACACATAAAAGTCATACCTGGAAATAACGCTTTATGAACAGAGTGGAGTATATAATCCTCAAAACCATATCTTTGAAACAGTCAAGAAAGCAAAGATCATCTTATTTTAATCTCAGTTATTACTCATCATAACGAGAATCTATTTGAATGATTCAAAAAAATCAATTGTTGTTCAACGTAGAGCTTAAACAACAAAAAAATTGGAACACGACCAAGAAAACAAAAGAAAAAGGTACAAAGATGAATGCACACAAAGAGAAAAGGATACTTAAAGAATTTGCCAATATTAAGCCAACTGCACCGGCTGATCGTATCAGCAGGACATTCAGTACTATATAAATCACCGAGAATACAAGTAATGAATCATTTGAGCGTTTGAGTTGGTTCTCAGTTGCAACGGCGTGTAGAAATGCTTCAGAAGTTCCTGATGCAAATTCAAAATAAATATAATATAAATATCTGGCATCATTGTTTTGAGATAAAGCTGAAAATATTTGGGTTAACACTGGACACCTCGCCAACTACAAAGTTCATAGACATTGACTAATTGGCCAAAAGGTTTATGTACAATCCATTTGTAAGAAAAGTATAATTTTTTATTTTTTAGGTTTCCATTAAGTTGAAATTGGAGACTGGTTGTAGAACACACTTCACTTTCTAGAATTCAACAAAATCCTAGGATTATATTAAAAAAAAGATGTATAACTAATATATAACTGAAAGAGGCTGCTAAGGAAGAATGAAACAGACATTATTAAGGTCGTGAAAATGAGCAAAATAACAGAAGTTACTAACCGTTCATAGCCAAAACAATGATATAAACACAATAATACCGGAGGGCTGTTGATGCTTCGCCATCACTCCATTTCTGACCATACAATAATCTGATGAGAGAATAAGAATAACTTGGTCCAAATGCCATAAATACAAGCCCTACAAGATATGTGGTTGCAAATTCAGACCAAGAGAGAAGGGGGAAGTGCGGGGGAACAGGTAAAGAGGAAAAAGAAAGGAAGCAAATGACACCATTGCAAAAGGCTATTAAGAAAAAATGACATTGCTCATAATGGTCATCAATTTGTATCATCTAAATATATAATTTTAAGTAAGAACATTCCCAAAGAATCCATATGTGCTCACAAGAAAAATAGAGAGATTAAAGCTAGATTTATCAAGCCTTTGGAAATTCAAACATGTGAAATCACGTAATTTGAACTCAGTTATTTGATTTTCCTCACCATACGTGCCAAGTTGAGACCACCCATTATTGCAGTTGCAAACTCCTTACTGAACATTAAGAACCAGGGTAATGCATGTTAGTTTGATCCCTTTTCTTTATCCTCAGCTATTCTTTACAAAAAATATTATCCCTTTTTTTCCTGGGCTAAAAAGATACCATTCAAGGTGCAGTCAGTCTAGTTTCTGTTGCTTTCAACTTGTTGGCAGCTGTATTGGGCAAGGGACTACTGTTAATGTCAAAATTCATGTACTTGATTATATTTTGTTCCAAATAATTTCACTTTTACATCTTCAATTAGTCAAATTATTGAAAAATGGAAGGGCCTATTAGCAACAACATTCAAGGAATTTTATGAAAGACAAAACACCATGGATGCAATAAATACGTTATACATACAACCCCCACCGAGAGAGAGAGAGAGAGAGAGAGAGAGAGAGAGAGAGAGAGAAAGAAGAGAGAGAGAGAGTTGATTGTTCAAAAAATTAAACAAAAATATTATAAAAAGACATTAATCAAATAAAGGTTTTGGTGGGGAGGAGTTGTTGTAGGTCCTATATGCAATTAGAATTCACCTTATTTGCCTAATAGTCCAGTCAAAGTAAGAGGTGTAAACCATAGAGGAAAACTACGAGGACAAGTTACCTACATATATGAATATGCAAATCCATCACTGCAAGACATAATGACCTCTTCTCAATCCTAACAACTTCACATATTTCCTATGGTCACTTCTATAATACTCTTATCTTTTGGTAAATTCTTCTACAGTATCCTCATCTAAATGAGTTGTAATGCTGTTGGTGAAAACTAAACAAAGTAAATGGAAACTCAGCATAATTAGCTACAGGTCTCTGTAGACTATGAGTATTCTAATTCCAAGTAACAACTCACTAATACAGTTCCTAATATTGCAAGTTTTGGAGTATATTCAAGCATACCTGATAAAACTATGTTAATATCACTGCAAATTCATGTTATGAAATGAGTGCCAAAATGGAAGTTAAATGCATAAATAAATGGATTCAAAAGAAGCAAGTATGGAAACAAACCAATTAACAGAACTAACTTCAGGGCCTCTGCAAGGCAATTTCCCAACCTCCTGCTTCTATCTGGATGTTGTCCTGTCAATATATAGATGTAAGAAAAATATAAGATATCTTTTTAAAGCTCACCAAATTAAAGATGCATGATTTATAGAGATATGCCAAAGTAGCACTCCTGAACCAAATGAAGAAAGAAAATGTATATATCACTAAAACTAAGGAAAAACAGCCTATGATCAAGATAAGATGTATGCTTGATTTCTGCACACACACAAAAAGGAGAGATATAGACCTGACGCAGACCTTGCAAAGGTAGCATATGAACTTTCTTCAAAAGGAAGAAACACCAACCTTACCACTAAGCTTCCTGAAATGTGAAAAACAATTAGCAGTTTTAGCATGCTCAGAGAGTCAAATCATAAAAAAAGATTAGAATTAATCACATCTATGGTTAGCATAAAGCAGATAAAAACAAATGCCAAATTGTTAAGTAAAGCTCGTATTCTCCACAAGAGATTTGGTCCATATACTTACCTAGTTTGTCTACAAGTCCATACACAGCTTGATTATATGGTGTATCTAGCCACACAAGTACAAGCTTTTCTCCTTCTTGAAGGATCAACTTCCGCAAGGACTGAAGGGTAAACAAAAAACACATGTTTGACAGCTGCCTGTCATAATCCTTCAAATTTCCTGCCCTGTGAAAGTGTAATAGTTATATAATGAACTTTGATTATAAAAATACGAACATCAAGAATTTAATTACTATTGAAAGAAATGAAGTAAACAAAATCATCTGATAAAAGACTATTACAAATGAAAGCCTCACTAATAATTAATAAAGTATTTCATAGGGTTCAGTAACTCGATCCAACCCTAAGGCAATTTCTAACAACTTTTAGAGTGATAGTTCTAGAATTATTGGTGATGTGGAAAAACCTGATATGTTTCATACATTATAACAAAACCATTTCATTTAACGATCATACTTGTTTTAATATTGAGAGTTATTCTCTCAATAAAAAACACTAGTGTTTTAACTGAAAAGATTCAAATAGGCGCCTGTATGTAGAGAAGAAGAGCAGGTGAACATATCTCCTGTCTTGGTTTTCCTCTGAGTAGCAAATAAGAATGATGCAGCCTCAGTTGGGAAATATAATGGTCCACTGAGTTACTATCAATAAGGTATATGGCCAGGAAACTACTGAAGATGACACCCATGCTACCACAGCATTTCTGCTAGGCCTGCTGAATGTACACATACTAATAGAACAAATAACTCCAGTATGAAAGATTCTAATGAACGACCTGGTCTACAGAGCAGAAGCAGATTGCTCTCAGTGATAACATACATTTTATGTGTTTGTATTTTGAAAAGCAAATTAGTTAGCAAATCTGTAAACCATTGCTAAGCTGTCAATGAGTACCATTCACTTTCAACAGAAGGTAAGGGAATGTTGAAAGGGTCTAGATAGCTCAAAGATAAGAATAGGACCCATAAGAAACAGCATAATTTTTTTTCCAGAGAGAAGTAGAAGTCAGTTGGCCCATTACAAAAGCCAAAAATGAGATTCACACAAAGATAAGTAGGACTGACTCCAGATAAAATCCTGAAGTGTTCTGTTTGTATTATAAGATGATAGCTGAAAAGAAGCTATACCTAAACGGGAAAAGATCAGAACTTCTAAAGGCACGAAAAAGAAGAAAATAGCCCCAATAGCCTAGGAACAAGCAAGCCCCATATGCAGTCTGTGACAATGCAAATACAATCCCTTTCTCCTGCAAGAAATCAATCATACTAAGAGTTAAAATCTTATTAATCCTTAGCCATGTAAGCTATCAGACTCTGGTTAGTAAAATCCTATAACAGATCCAAACAAAAAATCAAACAGGTGCTATGATGCCAATGAATTCATTTACAAGGGTTTTAAGGTGACATGGTAGCTAAGCAGAGGATGTCATAAATATTAAACATTTCAAACCAACATGAGTAATATTCTATTTAAAAAGCAAAAAAGCACCATTTACAATGAGCATCCCAGACTTTGCAATTCACATTCAAAGACCAAAACAGTTTTTTGGGTTTTGTTTTGGCCAGAAAAAAAAACAATTTTGTTATATATAAAAAAAAGCAATAGAAGTAATAAAGTACACCAAGTCATGCAACTTTTATGCTATCCAGACATCCCTCTGTAACATTCAACAACTGAACAACTGTCAAACCAATTGCTTTCCCTTTAACCTCTACTTTTATCAGCTTAATAGGATAGGCTCAGCAATACCAATAACTATAGAACTTGTAACAAAATCCATGCTATGCAGTGAAGCATCAGCTTAAAAATACACAGTAATTCCCTTTGTTCTCAATTGAGAACAATTTTTAATGCTGCAGTTCATGACAACAACATATAGCTTCTATCAAGCTTATTGGACTCCAAGGTTGAAAAGATTCGCAGGCAGTAATTCCCTGTGTATGTTCCAATTCATCATCTAACTCCCATTTCGTCATGCTTAACATATACATGGAAAATATCATTTCATAGAAAGTTAATCCTTGCATTGATACCTAAATCATCTAACTGTTTTACTTATTGAAAACAAAAGGGTTAATCCTTGCATTGATACAAAAATTCTCTATTATTTACAAACGCAGTTGAGAATTATGACAATTTTTAGTGAGATTGTCACTATTTCTTGACAGAACACATTTGATTGTAACCATTTCTTAAGAAAAAGGAAAATAAAGCATGATAATGATAATAGAACAAACAGTCACAACAAAAATTCAACTGTAGATACATAGAACCAAGAGAAGTCATCAAATGTAAACATAAAAAAAGGAGGGAAAAAGAATATATAAGGATCTGGTGTGGTTGACAAAGCATATTCAAAACATATAAATACCAAGATTGACAGCATAAATCCAGTTTCAACCTATACCATGTCAGTTTGATTGACAATGAGGATATACATAGTTAAGCACCGCGAAAGTGTGGCTGCAGCTTCAACGATCAACCGCAATTTAAGCAGAAGCAAGTTCTGAGAAAGGATATATAATGGCTCGGCTAATAGCTCAAGTAAACAAGCACAACCTGCCATATGATACAAACTAGTCTTATGGATCAAATAAACAACACAATAATGAAAGAAATAAAATATCCATTCAGTTCAAACTCAGTCAATCTAAGATCTTCCAGCCATAGTGCTACAAAAATGCATTTTGTTCCCATTATTTTCCGAAATATCAATGCTATATACTAGTTGCTGCAAGTAAAAACTTTGATTGCCTCAGAGATAAGAAGCCAGTCAATAAAGCAGCAAACTTATATCATCCAAGCTAACATTGCAGCGCACTATGCTAAAAGCTACCAGCAAAACAGCAAACTTTATCATACGTTCTGTGAGCTTCCACATATTAAGGTGTACTTCTAAAGGTACGAAAACAATGGATTCAATTGCTATCATGATGATAAAAGACTTCTAAATGAGGATTATAAGAAAATTTTAAGCTGAAGTCTATAAGCAAAAACCTTGATAGAAAGAGGACTAAGCCAACATAATGGTTCTACAAATAATTAGAAGTAGATAAAGAACTTCACCATTAATCAAGATAGCCTGTGCATATGGGTTGGAATAACTTATATTTTGCCACCAGAAGACAAAAAAACAGGCTGCTATTGTAATAACTATTCCAAGTGGGAGAGTCATCCAAGCAACTTTCATTAGCTTCACTGTGTTTCCTTCCAATGATGTGCCATCACTGCAGCATAAAGCAATATATTTAGGAGTTTGATTTATGTTTAGACTATCATCATGCATCAAGATTCCTCAATTTCAGAAAAGTCATGTATTTTGGCAAAACAAAAATTTGTCTAGTCTAATGACACAATAAATTTCACAACTTGTCAAGGTGGCAAATTGTTGATTAGGGCAACATCACATTTCTTGCACACTAATCACAAACTGCCACCTCAGCCGTTGTGAAAAATGTTATGTCTGTGTAAAAGTGGCGATACTCCAATCACAACTTGCCATCTTAACAAGTTGTGTCCTAACAATAATGTTATGCGAAAAATCAAAATTTGACCAAATTTCATAAACAAAAAGTGTAATTTAGCAAAATAAAACTAAAAAGTGCACTGAGAATAGGTTTTGGAATCACCATTTCATGTCTGCACGCAGGCAAGCTCGCCGGAACCCCTCGCGACTTAGAAACAAGATGCAGGTAACGAAAAGATGGAATTGAACCGCGTAAAGCTACAATCATACAAAAAAAGGATATTCACAACAAATGAACTGTTATATAACAACGATTCGGAAATCAGTTCGAAATTCATAACCTATAGAAATTCATGACAAACGAACAGTACTATAACAAAGATTCAAAAGGAAGCTCAAAAATCATAACCAATTCAGCGAAAAATGACAGAAATTTTCGATAATGGGAATGTTACCGCGTAGTCGGATTCTGTGAGATGCCTCACGATCCATGAATTGAACACAAATGGAATTCCTCTAGACAAGAACTGCGTAGCTGAGCTCACAAAAATCCAAAATAAATAAAAATTGAGAACAACAACGACGAAATAGGTTACAGAAATCAATTTTTTTTTTCCTGAGCATAAGACTCTGTTTGGTTACTGAGAAAAAAAATTTGCAAGGAAAAGAAAATTTATTTCTCGTTTAGAGAAAATTACTAACCGAGTAAGTATTTGAAAGTGCGAGAGAAATTGGTAGGATCTTTGTCTTTGACCATTGTGAAAGAGGCCTTTGACTTCTCTGAGATTTTTGATTTTTTGGTTAAAAATTTAGAGCTCGCAAAATCAAAATTTTCGATTTATATCTGAGATAATAGAAAGTAATCGGGTCGGGTCGGGTGGAAATGGCGAGTCCGAAAGATATGAGAGAAACGACAGGTCGTTTCTTAACATACTATTCCTAAATCAAGTCGGGTGACTATTTTTCTACGTGATAATTATTAAATTGGTTTATATCTTATTAATTCTAAGAATAGTTTATTTTAGGTAAATATCTATTAACTATTTTTTCATAATAAATTTAAAATTATGCACAAACTAGAATTCTATCACAAAATTTTTTCGAGATTAAATTCTATAAGGACGTGGTGTAAAATCCATGTTTTATCTCTCTAATCCTAACATGCCACATCATCTTATCACATATTTAAGAATAAATACAATCACACTCAATCAATTTTAATACCCATATATAAATCTAACCAAATCGAGAATTTATTAAGATGTTATTAGGTGCGATAGGATGTATTGAATTTTAAGTAAAATACTGATGTGACAATCACTTATTGGATGGTGTAAAACATGGATTTTACACCATATCCTTATAGAATTTAATCTCAATTTTTTATGGTGCATTTGGATGACATGATTTAGACATTTGGGTTGGAATTTGAGTGATTAAAATCCAAATAACTTGTTTGAGAAGTTTAAAAAAGGTCAAGAATTTGGATTTGACAAATCTTACTCTGGCATCCAGATTCCTAGAAATGTGATTCCTTACAATCTGAATATTTAGGAATGTAGACAACATGCTGCTAACCCCGCAGCTCGAACCCTTTCCCCTCTAGACCCTCAAGCGCTTTGTGCATGGGGAGATGCCAATTTAGCTACAAGACATTTGGCATTCTATCCTTAGTTTTGAATGTGAACTACCAAGTCTTTTTTTTTTTTTTTTTTTTTAAAAATCTTCTTTTAAATAAATAGGGAAAAACAAAATATAAACTATTAATAATTTGTTGAGCAACACACACACAAATACTTCCCAATAATGGAGGGTCCCTTTCAAACTTTTTTTTTTTTTTCCACACGTGAAACCTAAATAGAATTTTGTTAAAGAATATATAAACAAAGTTGTCTATCCTGTTTATGTTATTTTGGCGGCAAAAGATAAAGACAAGTGAAAAGATATTGATGATTTGTTTTATATTTTATCTTAATTGCTTAAATGATAAGAAAAAAAAGGTTAAAATTGTCAATTTATAAAAAATACAATTTCCTTTAAGTTTGAGAATCTGGATACCTATCTGTTTTAAAGAGAATCCACATTCCTACTAAAAGGGGTTTAAAGGGGGAATCTAAATTCCCCTAGCATCTGATTCCCTAGCGTGATTTGCAACCAAACATGGAATCTTTAAACATTCCTAGGAATTCTAAAACATTACCCCGTACCAATCGCCACATTAAATGCTTGGATCTGAAATAACTCCTAAAGTCAATGGATTTGGAATCCCTTGATTTCAAATATATTAATTTAAAACCTGAATCCGAATTCAAATCCAAGTTCCCAAACGCAACCTTAACCTTAAAAAATTTAAATGAGTTTAAATATAACAAAAATTGCATAGTATATATTGTCCTTGCCTCAAGTGGTTCAATATATATATATATATATATATATATATATACATTACTATAGTTAATTTAGAACTTCAAGTAACTTACTAATTTAGTAAACAAAAGAGATAAGTAGATAAAGTTTATAGATGTTAATCTCAAAAGCTCTCATCTAAAACGATATATATATATATATATATATATAATTTTTTTTAGGAAACAGTAATATTTATTAGAACACACGAACACGAAATTAGTATATAGAGTTTTTTTTTTTTTTGAAACTGAAAACAAACTTTCATTAAATCAAGGATGCATCAATGTTTACATACTCAACAGCAACTGATGGAACCTCTTCCATCCAAAATAAGTCAACATTCACCTTTTGGGCATACCTAGCAAGCTCATGTGCTACCCGATTACCATTTCTTTTAGTGCAGCTCATAGACGTCCATTCCAAAGCTCCTGCCAGATGCCGGATGTCTTCAACAACATGGCCAATGGCTGACTGGTTCTCCGTACCTGAAGCAATCCACCTTGTAGCATTAACACTGTCCCCTTCCACGACAAACATCGTGAAACCAGCATCAATAGCGTATTCTAGCGCCTTACGACATGCTAGTAGTTCAGCCATATCACTCCCCTGTACTGCCGGACCTTTAACTGTCATTGCCGCCATAACTTCTCAAGAATAATTTCTGATCACTGCACCGAAGCCAGAGCTAGCAGGGTCCTTAAACACTGCAGCATCATAGTTAAGCTTGTACACATCTTGTGGTGGGGGTATCTAACGCGTTCCATCATTCTGCACCGCCTGCCGAGTTGTTCCAACTTCCACAGCTGTCTGTAGACTCACCTGTGCTTGCTGAAACTCCTCAAGCAATTCAGATGCACGCCTATTCAAGCAGCTCGGTTCAATTAATTTGCCTCCATGCACTACTCTATTCCGCTGGTTCCAAATCAACCATGCCTGCACCAACCACAATTCCACCTCTGTTCTGTCCAGCCGGTCTAGCAAATACTCCAATAAAGCAACAACATCAATCTGACCCGTACCACACTTCTGCAATGCCCTTAACACTCCCATACCACACATCCTGCGCTACTGTACATTCTCATAAAGCATGGATAGCTGATTCTTGGAATAGGCCACATAACGAACACACATCATTCGTTAAAATCCGTTTCTTCTTGAGGTTCCTTCTAGTAGGGAGAATATCATGACACGCCCTCCACCCAAACACCTTTATCTTAAACAGATATATTCTAATTGCTTTTTAATATAATATTCTGGGTTGTTTAAAAAAAAAAAAATTTGGCTTGGATATGGTTATATTTATGTTGGACCTAAGATATAGGCATGAAGAAAGGTTTTGAGTGTCTAGTTGTCTACATTTTTATACTTTATATTACTATGAATTCATTCAATGATATATAGATGGTAGGCTAGATCTTATATTAAATCAGGATTATAATACACTCTTATTAAAAAAAAAAAAAAAAAAAACATTGAAGTCATCTCCCAAGGTTGCCAATGACAATATATACTATATGTCCTCACAGTCTCCCCCAATCTCCACCAGTAAAGCTCCCCTGCCTCCGTGCATGTATGCCACTCATCTCTCTTGGTGGCACATATTAAAAGCAATTCATCATATATGTGTGAGCATGGGCACAGACATACTCTTTCTTATAATGTGTGAACCTCACATAGTAAGAATGAATATTTCAAATACATGAAATACATCCTCTATTTAAATATGAATTCATTAGGCTTAACTTGTCTTTAATTTACATTTGTTTTTTTAATTATTTTTTAATTATTTTTTATTTTTATCTGGGTCTTCTTCTTTTGCATTTTTGACGTTTTACACAATCTCATGTTTGTTAATCGAGAAAGAGAAGGGAAAAAGATAGAAAAAGGTCTATTTAAACCCTTTTTTTTTTTTTTTACTTCCATCATTTCAATTTTACGAGGTTATCAACTTATCGTGGTTGTCTCAAAGTCTAATCATAATGCTTATAATGTGAATGAAACATTACAAATATAGAATTTTTGTTTCCAACCTTTGTTTTCCTTTTCTTCTTTCTATTCCAATTAGTTTTTTAAGGGGTCAATGAGACCAATAATTATCTTTTACATATCAGCTATATATTATCCCTCTCATATTGTGCGGAGCCCACAGCCATGTGGGACCCACATGTTGTGAGATACCTTCTCCAACAAGAGAAGTCTCCAATCTCAAAAGAAATCTTCCAAAGTAATTGGAGACTAATTCCATGCCCCAAATTATATTTACAAATTTAATATCTTTTGCAAAGTTAATCATAAAGTCGGTGGCTTTTCCTAGTTTTGGACCTCCCTATACAAAGAAACAGAGTTTTTTAGTGAGGTAGGTGTAGTGTATAGTAAAGTTGAGGGCATTGCCATTAATCATGAAGCCAAGGAAAAAAAATGACTAGATGATTTAGTGAGAGAAGGCAATGCTGGCTAACGATTTGACAGATAAATGTGGACCTAACTATAGTAATGTTCTGGATGGAACAGAATTAGTGTAAATTGACATCAAAGTATTTGGACTCAGGCTGTATACAGCTCATAGCCCCCTTATCTTTCACTGTCTATTTGATTTCACATTAGATGATCCACCTTTCATAGTATGTGAAATAATACTTTGCCTCTACTATGAGTCTATATCACATTATCACTAGTCATTGTCGTTGTCTCTCAATACTCAGCTGTGGTGCAATACTTCTTGGATAAGCTCATTTGACTTTCACTACTTTGATCCTTGATCTTGTCGAGAAATTTTCTTTGTTCTGTATCCGTCATCAAAAACCTCTCCATTAGGCATTGATCTGTCTGATCTTATATAATCCTTAGAGAACTATATATACCAATGGTGATTCTCTCTTGTAGGACTGCAAGGTTTCACATCAGATTTGAAGGGATATCTGAATAGCAGAATCTAGCTTGGAGGTAAGTTCAATAATTTTTTGTAAAGCAAATCAATATAGAATATACAAATTTAATTACCATTCTGCTCCATTTTATGTTCCCAAGTGGGTGTAGTGTTTCTCATTTCTTTTCTTCTTTGGTTTTGACTCCTTTATCACCATTTTATATGCACCATACTGAATTCCATTGTTTTTAGTTGTGGGATATTCTAAGCATCACATTAGTGGGATAATCCATCATACTTGAATTTCCTTTCCCTACAAATCCATCCCTTTCCTCTCATCAAAAACTCCCAAGCAAGGGGGAGAAAAGAAACAATTCAAATATTATTTTCCAATCCTTTGCACCCAATTCCATTTTCCCCAAAACATATGAAATCATCTTGCAGGAATGAAACTAATAAGAATGATAACTCATAATAAAATGGAAGACACATTTTGAGAACTCATAATAAAATGGAAGACACATTTTTGGTTATCTATGCTTCCAATGATTACTGATTGTAGTTGGTAAAGATCAGTGAAAAACAAACTCATTGTTTCTCAGTGAAATTGGTAGATATGCTCTTTTGCTAATGTTCTATAAGTCCTAATATTCTTTTCCTTGAACATTGCTTTCTGACAGGCTAATTTACTTAAAGGCATGGAGAATTCAGATGGTTCATCAACCATGAGAAACTTTGCATTCAAAGGAAGACTGTTACCGCTGCCACCTAATACCTTCGATTGCATTTTTCCATCTGATGAAAATTGCATTGCCAATCCCACTGTTAGATCAGAAGGTTATCCAAAGCCTACGGGGGGATGCCACCAACGTACATCATCCGATAGCTTTCTATTAGAGGAACAACCCGCTTGGCTTGACGAATTGCTTAATGAGCCAGAGATACCTGTGAGCAGAGGTCATCAGCGTTCATCAAGTGACTCTATTGCATCCTTAAATGGACCAGCTAAGTCCTTTAGAGAAGACAGATACAAGTTCAAAAACAATCCTGAAGCTGGACCTTCTAGGGGATTTTCTAGTTTTGATCATCATAAAGGTTTGTCACAGGCTTCCTTGCATGCAAATGCAAGCACTTCTCATATGCATCAAAATAAGGCACGGGAACCATCCTCCACTTCTGTTACCTCCTCAAGCAGATCTTTATTTACAAGTGATGGCATTAGTCTTCAAACCTCAGGATCATCATGCACTCCGCAAGAACCTGATGGCATGCCATCTAAAGCCATTGTAAAGAAAGATGGAAAGGATCCAGAACTCTCTTCATTTAGAAGCGATTGCAGCCATTCTAATCCAACTACATCCAGGGCAGATTTAAAGCGTGCTAAACAGTATGTTGTCCACTCATTTGTTCCCCAGTGGCATTATCTTCATATAGGCTAATTATTGTTTTACACTCTTGGATGTGAAATGTTTCACATAATTTCCATACTTTTATATTAGATATCTGCATTTTACACATCGTATGAAAAGTGTGGACATGATGTGAATAAGTGTGAATATGGTTGGATTTGAAACAATGAAAACCCATCTCCATATGTTCAGATAAGCATAATATGAGTAACAGTGTAACACCTTGATCCTAACTGACTTGTGCTGCTGAGTTATTATGTTACTTTCACGTCCTCTATGCTTAAACCTGTTTCTTGCAATTTCTTAATTCTAAATTGTTCAGAAGCTGCATAATCAATTTTCGATACTATCAGATTTTTCTTTCTTCAATTTGTTTGGATTGATTAACAACATCTCTTTCGGTTTTTTATTTATCTAAATATAAATAAATAAAGATTCAATCTTATCTAGGCTGGGGTAGTTTCAAGTTACTTTTTTATTTTGTTAAAATTTACACTTAAAATTGGATTCTCTTTGCAGTGTTCTATACATAGTACTACTCTTTATTAGGAATTATTCCTACATGTATACATCTAAAAGAAAAAATATTTTAAATCTTCACTACTTTAGGAAGCCAAATTGAAATGATAGTTTGTATTATTGTTGCTCAATGCATACATCTAAAAAAAATGTGTATGGATTGATTTTCACCTGAACTTCCCCTAGTGTGCCTCCCATATGTGCATACGGATTTAATCATAAAATCTCTCAAGCCCTTCCACCCCCTCAAACCCTTCTATTCTTCTAGACACTTTCCCCCTTGATAACAGTATGCAACAGTTGATTTTGATGTTTTCAGCTTTACCATGCCCTATAATTAACTGAATGACGGTCACGGACCAATTTTTATTCAGACTTCAACATAGTTTCTCTATAGTTTTGTAAAATCTAGCAATTTGAGTGCTTCCACTTTGAATACAAAAAAAAATAAAATTAAAATCCTTAGTTCTACAAAATGCAGGCAATTTGCCCAACGGTCCCGACTCAGGAAACTTCAATATATAGCTGAAATGGAAAGAAATATCCAAGTTTTGCAGGCAAGGCCTTCAGAAACTGAAATGCTCAAATAAGAACTGTTTATTTACTATTGTACAAGATTTGACACTGTCAGCCAATATGACCTTACAGGCAGAAGGATATGAAGTCTCAGCTGAGCTTGAATTTCTTGACCAACAGAATCTTATATTGGGCATGGAAAACATGGCCCTCAAGCAACGGTTGGAAAGTTTATCTCAAGAGAGATTCATAAAACACTGTAAGTTTCTTATTGAAAGCTTGAGACTTTTTTATGCTTTGCTTCTTTCTATGCTGGTTTATAGCACCATTTAAATGAATACCATATCACCAGTTTATGGTTTTAAATGTTATGGCATCAATCTCATCTTTTGCTTGGGCATCCTTTATACAAATATTTCTTTTTCCTCCATATGTCTCTTTCCCAGTTTAAAATCAGAAAATGGCCCTCTTTTAGTATGATGTTTCCTTGAATACCTGTTCATAGGACTGCTGATGAGTAGTGCTTTATTTTAAATGATATTTGTCCCCACCATCTCTTTCTCATAGGTACATTAATCTCTATGCTTTACACATAATCAAACTCTCTCAAACAACTCTCCTTGACACATGATCAAACTATCTCAAAGATGAGGAAGAGTTGTTGGAGATGGCTAAGATGTGCAAAGAGAGCAATTAATGTACAAGTTAGGAAGAGTGAATTGATTCAAGCAAAAGGAATGAAAAAAGGTAGAGAAAGACCTAAAATAGCATAGAAAAAGTAAAAAAAAAACAAAAAGAAAAGGATGACTTGGATGTGTTAAAATGAAGAAAGAATATATGCAACCGTCCCTAATTAGTCTATTGAGGATTCATAGCCAACCCTAAAGTTTTATGACTAAAAGCTTGATTGTTGTTATTGTAATTGCCCTACCATCTTAAGGTAATTTTTTTAGAAGTATCATAATCTAACTAGAATTGGGTTTCATGATCAATTGTATGCTCTGGACTTGCTTACTACAGTGGAACAGGATATGCTACAAAAAGAAGTCTCAAGGCTTCAAAATTTATACCAACAGCAGCAGCAGCAGCAGCAGATGCATTCAAAACGTCATCAAATCAACAGTACAAATCTTGATTCCCACACCTCCATAATACCAAAGGAAGCTGGTTCCTGGGAATGCAATTAGCAGCTGACAAGACAAAAGATATCATACATAGATGGACTAATATTCTCATTATCTAATCTATATTCTCTTTCTTTTTTTATGAAATTTGGAAACTAGTAAGGCCTTATTATTAGAGCCTTTGTCACTTTTGTTGTTATGTTATAGGTATATGCCTTGTTGGTAAATCCTGGGAAAAGCCAATCTCTTGGAATTGAGCTGGCCCGGAAATACCAAATGAGATTGTATTGGTTATTCTCCATAACATGGCTTGCATAGTATGTTCTTTGTTTGTTTGTGACTTCCATATGTTGCCTCAAAGTGAAAGAGATTTCAATAAACTACAGAATTTGGTTTTGTTTGGTTTTACTGGAAAATACTCAGTCTAGTCTCTACAATTAACAATGGACCTTTGATAGATCACAAATCTAAAACTCAGAATGAGGGTAATTTCCAGAGTTGCTATGATGATGCTCCTGCAGTGTTAATAGAGAGAATATAAATGCACATGACAGGAGATTTCTAATTTGGAGAGCTTTACAAACAAGAGAAACAGCCTGGGCAATAAATTTTTCCCATCCTCAAAAAGTAAATATTAGAGACATAAGCGTAACCATAGTTTATAAGAAGCAACACACCAGTTTAAACTTGAGATTCCATCTTCATGATGGTTGTATACTGGACCTATTTTCTATACTACAGAAATTTGCTGGTCAACCTACAACACTAGTGCAAAATAGATACAAAGCTATACATGATTTAATTTTTCAGACTTTTCATAAGCTTCCAAAGCTTCCAAGTCTTTCTCTTTTTCTTAAACCTTAAGACTGCCATCTTCTCACCTTTCCATTTACGATGTCTTTGTTTATCCTTCAACCAAATATGATAATCCTTCCCACGCTTGCACTCAATGAAATCTGCTAGATCATCAAAATCAGGTAAATTTTTAGAGTCTCCTAACATGCATTTCAGGAACGTCTCCCCATTACAGGTTTTCACTGTTTCCTCCTCTGTGCCATCAACAGACTCCTTCATGTGATTAAGGATGGACACATTCTGTGAAGTTTCTGCTTGCTCTTTTTGTAATTTCTGGTCAAAGCTTCTGAGATCCGTGCTAGAAAAAAGGGAAAAAAATGCATTGAGAAAGAATAAAACTGCACAGAAGATCCATGCAAATGATGGTACTCCATTCTTGGTAAGACTATTAAATAATGAACTAGCATATGGCACTGACTTTTTCATTGCACAAAAGACAAAAGCAAGGCTCTAGTTTGCATGATAGTATGCTTAGCCAGCATAATTTCAAGGAAACAACTTTCCACAAAATTATATGAGGTTAGTTCTCTTTCTAATTTGGAACTAAACGTTCCTAAGGTAGAAAAAAAATTTTCAAGCTCCAAAAACTAGGCAAAACAGTGGCTTCCAACATCACAAGATGTCCCAATTTGAAAGCAGAAAGCAATTTAAAACATTAGAAGCATGAACACACTGCATTACATGCTCTACATGAGAACCAAAAATCATGCTCATGTGACAAAGACAACAGTATCATGTACCTTAAGTGAAGCATCTGAATCTTTTGAAATCTTGATGCAACTCTTTTACTAGATTTATGTTCCAGCCGGGCCTGCAAAATTTGTCAAAGCTTCAAGCCTTCAAGGCATAAAATACGACAAAGTAATTAAGAATTTAAATCCGGGAAGAAACGAAAATCACCTCTTGAACTTTATCATAGGATGATACTGATGACAAGGCTACAGATCCGGTACCAAGCAATGACCTTAGAGCTGCCAAATTATCCTCTTCAAATGCAAATAGATTAATCAGTGCCATCATCATGGAGATACATCCCTTCACCAAGAAATTAAGCCCACTTTTAAAACTTAAAGACAGCAAGCCCGAAAAGTGCAAAAACATCCACTTGGACTCCTTATGTCTTGTTGGGTAAATTTTCATAATGTCACACAAGAATCTTTGAACTGGAAGATATACACTGGATTCTTGAAAACAGTGAATTATGCCCACCATAAAATCATATTCCTTACATGAAGCAGCATTTTCCAAGGATTTCAGACATCCCAAATTCCCACTATGCCTTAAACACCAAATTGCTTGTACCAATGAACTACTCATTAACTTCAATATAGAAGCAAGAAGATAAATATCTTGGGTATTTGTCTCCCCCTTTTTGTACAATACAGTATCACTAACATCATCGGAAAAAGCATTAAGAATTATACAATCTAAGATTGACAAATTCTCATCTCTGCTTGATTCCTCAAAAACATGTCCATTCTCTTTCAAATATGAAATAGATCCAGTCATCAAGTCAGACTTTGTTCCAAAGAACATATTGCGTAAATAAAATTCCCACAAATCATCTGCCTTGGAAACTACTTTATAAACTCTATTTATTGTTCCTTGCTGAACACATAAGTCAAAAGTCAGATTACTTTTCCCAAGCACGCATGGATTGACAGAACCTGTAGATCCTATAGAATGATCGCCCACTTGCAAACTAGACATGAGTTTGCTGTACAAGATGACAGACCTTTCAAATGTAGTAAGGTAGCAATTCATAAGTCCAAGATCTGGACTCAAATTCTTAGAAGACATGCCAATGCCAATGGCATCCGAAACCAATGAAATTAAATGGGCCTGGAACATTTTTGGTGCAGAAAGAATGACAGGATTGAAAAGCAATGACATGGCTGGAGTGAGGCTCAGTTCAGGAATTCTAAAATCATTGTCATGCTGCCACACTAACCTGTTAATGAAATTATCAAATGCATGCCCATCTGAAACTGACAGGACAAAATGAACAGAAACCACCTCCAGCACACTTTCAATATCCCCATGACCAAAATGGCACATAAACAGTGCTTCATTTCCGGAAGCAGAATCAACTAGCATAAAGCACTTTCTCAATGATTTATTTATTAGAAGCTCGTCCGCCAAAACCTGAATATCATATTTTGACATTAAGTTTCTATGGCTTCAACAAAACTCCATAAAAGAACTACCCGGATAAGAAGGTATAGAGAGGGGTAAAATGAAATGGACAAAAGGCTTTAAATAAAGGATGCTTAATTTTGAAAGAGTGACGTGCTACTTTAATTTTTCATTTGAAACAATATCCTCAATGTTCAAAATCATGTACATCCATAATGCTAGTAATAAAGATTCAAAAGTAACTCAAAAAGGAAGCCAGGATATCAGCAATCAATTAGCATATAAAGGAAAAATTGTTACCAAGCAGACTAGGAAGGTTTTAAATAGCTCCACTAAATCACAAGTGATACAAAAACATAATTATGAATTTATTCCAATATTGCCAGCTTGGTTGTTTAAACTTTCACCCTTCCATCTATTAACCATTAAAAAAAATACACTAAAATACACTTTTTGGCTCTTGAAGTTTGGAGTTGTTTTCATTTTAGCACATTATGTTTCAAAATTTTAATTTTATCACTTCATGTTTGATGATGTTCTCATGTTGACTCTGGTGTCCATTACTCCATTTCTATGAGTAATTTGACCGTTAATTGTCCTTCATGTTTAACTTCTTCTTTTTTGGGATAAGTAAGAATGATTTTATTGAAAAGTGATTACTTCATGAATGAAAGACACGGAGTAGCCTAAAGAATTAAAATCAGAAAAATATCTACATATAAATTGACTCTAAAATTTTGAATAAAAGTACTATCTATAAGACCCAAAGTAAAGGACCATTCATGTTAAACTATTTCATGAAAATACTAGTTGTAATTTCTAAAATGTCGTGCAATGCATGGATTTCGTTGTTGTAGGAAGAAACAAAACACACACACACTATGAACGGTTAGATTACTAAGACGGTATGACCAATATGAAATTAAAAATCAAACATAAAGGGCCAAAATTAAACAACCCAAAGTGCTAAAAATGTACTTTAGTCAAGAAATTCCATAGTGGCAAACAAAGCACTAACATGGGATGTTACAAAGGCTGATTTTTTTTTTTTTTTGGGTGCTTATTTAGTTTATTTGCTTATGTAAACTTTTTAAAATCCTCACCTTTTCAACTGAGCAACTTTCAGTGGAAGAACAAGCGATACCAAATCAACACAAGTGATATTAAACATTCACAGAAGCATGAAATTGATACATTTTCAAAAATTTCAAAGTATGAAACTGCAACATTTTAAATTAAACAGACCAAATCACCAAAACTGAGCTTAGCAACTGCATAATTGAAATCAAAAGCCAACAAATGTTTCAATTTTTCCGCGATTACCTCGATCAAGGCGCATAAAAATGGCCGGCAAGGATCCAATGGTTTGAGAAAACACAGCGAAGCCACAAAGTCCTCAGCCACAGAGGCAGTGCAACCATCATCATCATCATTATCACCAAACAACTTCTCAAACTTAACACTACTCTCGCTCTTCTCACTCTCGCTCACTAGAGAAACCAAAACCCTAACAATCAGAAGCAGAACCCTAACTTTCTTCCAAAGCAAATTCGGATCGAACTCCAACAAATTCAACACAACCATACAGCACCTCAGGATCAAAATCAGCTGCTCCACGCTGGCCCACACCTTCGCACTCGACCTCGTTCCCCGGAAAACGTCGCGCAGGTCGGAGAAGAAGAACTGCTTGAACCGCCGATCGAGATCTTCGAACAGAATGTTTGAGAGAGTACGCACGGACTCGAAATCGGAGCGGTGAAGCGGTGCGTTTAGCGACGAGTGGAGCAAGAGGAAGTAGATTGATTTGGTGAGCGATGGCTTCAAATCCTGCAAAAGAAAAAAAAAAAAAAACCCTAGAATTGAGAAATTGGGAATTTGGGAAGGAATTTGGGGAAAACTGAGTGTTTGAATTTACCTGTGGGGAAGATTGGATTAAGAGGATTAGGGTTTTGAAGGAGTGTGGATTTGGAGGAAGGGTTTGTTTGGAGGGACTCGGGTGGTTGTCGATTTTTCCGGGTCCCATTTTTGCTTGGTGTGCTGGAAATAGCACCAAGCTTTGGGAGTTGGAAAAATGAGAATGGAATTGAAATTACTGGGAATTGTGAAGAGCTCTGTTTGGTTTGTGAGAATTGGATTTCTTGGCGGGCAAACCGATACAGAGAGAGAGAGAGAGAGAGAGAGAACGAGGGAAAAATGAGCTTTGTTTGATTTGAAAGGAAAAGTTAACGGACAACTAAACCGATTAGAAAATATTTTTAAAAGATTTTTTTTGTTTGATTTTTTATATTTTCTGGTGTAAAAATTTATAATTACTCTAAGAGCATGGTTAACCGACACTAGTTAATGTGTTTAATCATGGAAAAATTATGTGACCATTCTGCGAATCAATTGGTAAGTTTTATTAATGTGGTGATGCTAAAATCTTGTGATTTTTATATCAATAAGAACTAACGAAAGTTAGTTCTAGGGTCAATTTGACAAATATGAAAACTGTATTCCCATCAAACATGTCAAAAAATATAACATTTAACATCTCAAAATATTATTTTATTTATTTTAACATTTTACTTTATAATACACCCAACATCAAAGGTTTTTTTTTAATTTTTTTATCACTTTATTAAAATATTATTTATTTTAATCGAGTGAGAGAGAGAAAGTAGTGGAGAGAGGCACAGGTGCACAACACAATAGAGAGTGAGAGAGAGAAAAAAAAATGATAAAAAAACTCTAGCATCTTACTACAGTAGGGTGTCAAAGATGACACTCTATTGTAGCAAAGATGTCAAAAATTTTAAGAATAACATACTTGATGTGGATGATATTTTGAGGGGATGAGAGCTAAAATTAGGATTTAACATTTTTAACATATTTGATGTGAATGCTCATAGAGAGTTCTAAAGAATAATTGGAACATCATGGAGTGTTTTTGCAACTAAACCAAAATCCTAGAGGGTGTTTCTACGGCTTAACCAAAATCCTAGAAGATGTTTTTGCATTTTGACTTAAAAATTATGCATTAGGATCATATCTATATGCTCTTAAGCACATAGGATATTGTTTTAGGAGACAAATTCCTCAAAGAGCCTAAAACAACTTCTCTCACCAAGGAGTAAAGACAACTACTTCAACTAAATAAGATTCTTTTATTTATTTATTTAAATTTTAGGGATAACAAAGCTGCTTTAGTAACACCTAGTTTGAGTCTCGTTACCATATAAATTTATTAAAGCATTAGTATTAGTGGTGCTAAAAAGCCTTATTGTTATTTTTAGCACCCTAATACTAAAAAGTATGCTGCAATGGTGGAGGGAAAGCCAAAAAAATTGACTGTTAAGTTACAGTGCACAGCCATATTGTAGCTAGGAAGGTTTAAAAAAAAATTTATTAAAAGTTATATTATTTTATTGTGGTGGTGGTAGTGGAGTTGTTTATTGTAGTTGATATATTAATTTATTGTATTGTTTATATTATTTTATTGTATTGAAAGCTAAAATAAAACTAGCAATACTGTCTGTTTTGTAAAATGAAGTGGTAAAACAGATAGATTAGTTTTTTGTAGTGCCAAATCGCTAATGATGGTTCTTGCAATAAATGCCATAGATGTAATAGTTGTTCATTAAATTTGCTTGATCTATACTGTGTATAATTGAATCTTAAAACCATCAGCTCTCAAGTAAAATATTAGATGTTGAGACTTGAGATACCATTTTCATATCAGTTGTGTACTGGACTTAATTTTGATACTACAAAATAACACTAGTGCACAATAGCTACAAAGCTATGCACAATTTAAATTTTCTGCCTTTTCAAACACTTCCAAATCTCTCTCTTTTTCTTCCACCTTTTCACGATATCTTTGTCGAATGCTTTAAATAGCCAAGATAATCCTCCTCTCGCTTGCACTCAATGAAATCTGCTAGATCATTCATAAACAGATAATTTTCTAAGGTCCTCTACTTCGCAATTCAGGAATTCAGATAATTTTGCTTGGTGTGCTGGACAAGCACGAAAGCTTTGGGAGTGGAAAACGGGAAATGGGAAATGGAATTGAAATTACTGGGAAATGTGAAGAGGTGGAATAAGGTGAAGCGGTCTGTTTGGTTGCGAGGATTGGGTTTTCTTGGCGGGAAACTGTGAGAGAGAGAGAGAGAGAGAGAGAGAGAGAGAGAGAGAGAGAGAGAGAGGGAGGAATTGAATTGTTGTTGGGCTGAAATTTGTTGTGGGCTTCGGTTGAGGAATTCGTATCAGAACTTCAATTCGTTTTTGTTATTGGGCTTCAACCTAACTCAGATGTAATTTTTTTTTTAATAGTTTATATTTAACTTTTTTTTATGAAGTTTATATTTAACTTTTAATTATAATCCCAAAATTTTGTTATTGGTTATGAATCCATAATAGATAAACTTATCAAGATTGGCTATATGGCCTTGACAATCTTTTATTATGAAAAGCAAAAACATTGAGAGTAAAATTTCGATGCAATTAAGTATTATAAAGAGATATATCTCAATTTCTCCTAACAAGCGCTCAGATAAAATCATTGAACTGTGATATTATATATTACAAATTAAGATTTATTGTAAATTACATTGTTGTTTTGTAAATTTTAACCAATGAATGATTTTAGTATCTAAAGTTTAACATGATCGTTCTTCTTCTTAAGAAAGAAAAAAAAATTTAACATGATTGTTTTTAGTCTTTAACAAACTTGAAGTAATCACTTTTAATTCCTAACTAGCGCGTCTAATGAAATGATGATGTCTTAGTTCTTAGTTTGGCCATGTTATCATTTCGTCTAAGAAATTTAATGAATGTTGACAGAAGGACCAAAAGCAAACAATTTAACTTTACAAAGGACTACAAAACAAAAAAAAAAAAGTTTACGAAGGACTAAAATCACTCATTTATTAAAGTGCTAGTACCAACAATATATTTTGCCCAAACATGTGTCTTATCAATTAGCTTATCCTTGCAGTAGAATGAATTAAAATTATCAAATAGATTACACGAACAAGTAAAGAGTTCCACCACTGATAGCACATAAATCATGTTCAATCACATAAACAAGTGAACTTTCATGATTGTAGCCACAATATATAGTTTGATGTGAACTTGGAATGAGGGGTCACTTTATATACATTACATTTATAATACAAGGCTCTAAGCTATTCTTGATTAGTATGGTTCTTTGAAGTAAAGAGCAAAAATGATACTAAAAATGGAAAAAATAATGACGATAATATCAAAGCCAAGGGCTGCGGTTGCTTGTTCACCTAGCTCCATGTTCTTTCCACCAAGGCGATCAACCATGTCAGGAACAGATTCCCAGTTCTCTACATCTTGCTTGTAAGGATCCTCCAATTTCATTTTCAGTTTCTCGGCTTTGCGGCTTGCAGCCTCCTGAGCAAGTGTCCAATCATAAAATCTACGGGTTTCTTCATCGCTCAGTACATGGTATATCTCTCTAAGCCTCATGAACTTGTCTGAAGCAACTTTTAGTGGAAGAGAAGTTGTGTCTGGATGGTACTCTTTTGATAATCTTCTGTAAGCAGCTTTGATCTCTTCCATATCTGCTTCTGCTGATACTCCTAAGAACCTGATTAATTCCAACTTTATTGGGTATCATGGGTGCACACATATATAGAAGTAAATTCATATATATGGTTTAAGAAGGGACAATTTTTTTTTTCTTTTTTGGAGTACCTATACTGTGGCACAGGGCAAAGCTTAATCAAATTCACTTATATGATTGTATTGGTCAATGCAACATCATTGAAGTTCTCTTTCCTTAGTCATAATTAAATTCAATCATGTGACTTATTAGTCATGAACTCATCGTCTAATCTAATTGAAAAATCTAGGATCAACACCTTGGTCCTTAGTTACTGTATCTAAGTTTTACAACTTTAACTGATGTACTTTTTAATACTGAACTTGTGATTAATTGACCATTCGATATGGACCGTATAAAGCTAAGCAAATGTTTTCAAGGTCACAGTCCTAGAAGTTCATATTTACATCCAAGATTGTAAAATTGTTTATTGAACTCTAGAAGGGAAAGCATACATAGAGACTCACTGGTAATGAGAGTCGGATGAGTCGTTTAGCAAATCAGCAAACTTCTCACCCAATAGATTCTTCTGCTCCTTTGGTTCATTGCTTTGTTGTTGTTGTTTTTGCTGGGAACTAGTGCTTCCTCCAATCCACCCTTCATCTTCATTATCCCAATGGATTCTTGTGTCAACTCCTGGTGGTGCTCTTTTGGGTTTTGGAGGTTCTTGCTGTGATGCAAAGACGCGCAAACTATTATCATGGTTTCTTCTTGAACTTCTTGTTTTTGCTCCTTTTAGCGTTGGGTGGTACTCTTCTCGTAAGTGGCCAATGTTTTGGGCTTTGCGTATGAGAGAGTATGAAGCTTGAGGAGCTATTGTGGAGGCCATGGCCATGGGAGGGAAAGCCAGATGGTATTGTTTTAGAGGTGGGAAAGACGAGCTCTCATGACCGCTTGTTTCTATGGTTGGGATTTGATAGCAAGAGGGAAAGAAAGCTTGATATTCATTTGATAGTT